>NC_137040.1:3992828-4020328 GCF_032717465.1 Coenobita brevimanus
ATCTTCTGTAAATTTTTATCTGTTTCACCTGTTATCTCCCGAGCGTTGCATCCTTATCACCTATAATCTCCCGTGAGCTTTTTCCATATCATCTGTTATCTGCCGTTTTTTTTTTCATCTTCCTTCGGTTTTTATAATATGGTTTGATTGAAAGAGTGCTGTTGGAAAAAATTTGGCAGTGTGTTTCTTAATCTGTCATATCTATTTTTTCTCCTTATAATTTATCATGGCTGTTATTAACCGTAAGACACATCCATTTCGTCATCATTTTACCTGTGGTTTGATAAGATCGGGTTGTGAGGGCGATTTTGGACTGAGTTATATAGCGTACTTATATATATTTTCTCTCTCTATCGTAATTGATCCCTATAGCTTATAATTTGTGGTTTTGGAGATACGAATGGCATAAAGAATGATTGTACACACTTATCCATATTATCGTCACCATTGCTTACCCTGTACCTTCTCGTGGCTGTTTTGTGTGTGTGTGTGTGTGTGTGTGTGTGTGTGTGTGTGTGTGTGTGTGTGTGTGTGTGTGGCGAAACGAACGAAATTAGAATGGATTTAAATAAAAATTTTCACCTGTTATCGCCTACCCTCCCCTTCCTCTCTTATCTCTTCATATCAGGACCGTCTTAGCCTTATCGTCTTTATTGTGTGTATGACGATGGTGATGATGATGATGATGATGATATGGCCTTTTCCATAAGTCATGTGAAAGAGAGGTGTAATTTAATATATATAAACTCTGTAGATAAATATGTAAGTTGTTTATATAGTAAGCATTGTAAAATTTGGTAAGAATTGGTATCGTAACGTTCCTGGACAATATCGTTACGAAGTTCCGTTCTTATTACCGCTTTTGTTGCCTTCCTCAGCACTTCATTTTAAAGTAATCAGTTCTTTTATTCATTTATTTGTTAAGTTTATTTATTGGTATCGTCTATGGGAAGTTCCTTTATTCTCCACCTCTGCCGTTCGTCTCCATTACCTTCGTTGTCGAGGTGAAAAATGAAAATACCTTTTTTCTTCTTATTTTCGCTGTGGCGTGTTGTTTGACTGTGAATAATCAGTAGAGAGAGAGAGAGAGAGAGAGAGAGAGAGAGAGAGAGAGAGAGAGAGAGAGAGTTTTACGAGCAAATTTTACCTTTTAACCTTGCAGATATTGACAAGCAGTTCATTGTACGTCATGGTAGCAGTGTGTGTGTGTGTGTGTGTGTGTGTGTGTGTGTGTGTGTGTGTGTGTGTGTGTGTGTGTGTGTGTGTGTGTGTGTGAGCTCATTTTTCTCCAACAAATCGATGCTAAAAAAAAAAAAAAGTGGATTGTCTTTTTGCGCTTCTGGACTGTGAGGATAATTTTTACTTCGCCCGCAGCAAATCGATTGTGTTTGGGGTCGTGTGTGCCTGTCTGTCTGCCTATCTATTTTTGTCTGTCTGTCTGTCTGTTAGACATCTATCTTTTGTAAGCGTTGATCTAGACACTTTTTTTTTTTTAGGTTGATCACATATAGGTCATGTTCGAAACTGAATGTCGTAGGTGAAAGGTCAAGGCCGCTGGAGTGCAAAGAAATCACCCCAAGGCACTTTAGTAATAACCCCCAATAACCCCTTCCGTAGCTATGGCTTCGTCGTTTTATTTCAATACTTACTTCACTTGGACGATTTTCTTTATCATGGGAGATACATACGTGAGTGAAAGGGTGTGAAGCAGTCTTTTTACTCCTTCACCACGATGGCGTCTTTTATATTTAACTTTTCTTGCCTCTAAGTGTAAATACTTAAGGACGGTGTATTTTGCTCTTGCGCCGATCAGACAGTATTATTTAACAAAGGCTTCTAGTGAGGAAGTTGTTAAAGTCGGTTGTGCGAGTATCTGTCCCATCGCTCGAAGTAAGTACAAACGACTGGCGGTAAATATAAATAAATAAAACAATGGGAGAGTGGTTAACCCGTCCTTTACAATGAAGTCCTATTTCATTTCCTTCCTGCCGCCACAAGATTATTTTACTTTAGCATCAGATAGAGGAGCTACACAGGGTTCATGCAAACTTGACCAAATCGAAACCACGATATAATTTGGGGTCGTCTTTGTTCCCGCTTTCGTGCGTACTCGCCCACTTGCACTCGCTTTCGTCCACCTTAACCTGGAGGAGTTTTCCGTCTTTCTGCAGCGTATTTCTCTAGGTTAGTGATGGAATAAGACAGTACTAAGGCAGTCCGTCCTCTCCACAGCACTTCTTCCTAACTAGCAGATATTTTAGTATTAAACTCTTGCTGCAGCTCGGTACTCAAAGAGGGATGTCAGTTTTATGCCAAGTTGAAGTGAACAGAAAAGAGCATTCCGCACAATTAACAAAAGCGAGGAATCAAGCAAGCAAGCAAGCAAGCAAGCAAGCAAGGAGACGTCAGACCCCCACTCCTCCCTTAGGACCCCCTCCCCAAACACCCAGAAGAACGATGCTCATTTGTCTCGATGATGGATTGAGCGCGCGCGAACCGACCCCACGCCGAGAGGGAGATGGATGTGTTACCTTGCTAGTCCCTTATAGAAGACGGGCCGTCATTTGTTTACATCCTGGGAACGGCGGTATGATGTCCCTGGTGGAAGACTGGCCCTTGGTTTGTTTACATCCTGTGGGAGGTAAGGAGATAGACCCTCAGTGTGTCCCGTATAAAGGATAAGCCATCGTTTGTTTACATCTGGGAGGAGTGTTATTATGTCCCTTGCAGAAGATCGGCCATCATTTGTTTACATCTGGGAGGTGGTGTTATGTCCCTTGCAGAAGACTGGCCCTTTGTTTAGGCTGTATCTGATGGATGGCAAGATTATGTACCGTATTGAAGACAGTCATTCATTTGTTTATCGTCCTAGTCCCAGTGGAAGTTACGACGGGGAACTGATAGTAATTTTGTGACTACGAGATGGACGAGTTGCCTTGACATAATCCGTGTTTCATCTGACGGAACCGGGCCACTCCTACAACTTTACAAGCTTAATAATACAGTAGGGATAAAGTTAAAGTTACGTTCTCAGGCTGAAGGGGCTGAAAGAAAATTGCATCATCGTAGTGAAGGAGTTTGACTGAATGATGAAGGTGGAAAAGACGAAAGTGAGAAAAAATATGTATTGGAAAGAATAAGAGACGGAATATCGAGGGTGAACGGGGTAATATAAGAGGGATATTGGATAAGAGAGTGACTTCAGGAGGAATATTGAGAGAGAGAGAGAGAGAGAGAGAGAGAGAGAGGGAGGAGGTGGCAGGTGAGACATCGCTGTTGGTCAGAGTTAATGAGAGTTTATTGAGCGAGTGTGTACATGCTTGCGCGTGTACGTGTGTGTGTGTGTGTGTGTGTGTGTGTGTGTGTGTGTGTGTGTGTGTGTGTGTGTGTTGCGCGTGTACGTGTGTGTGTGTGTGTGTGTGTGTGTGTGTGTGTGTGTGTGTGTGTGTGTGTGTGTGTGTGTGTGTGTGTGTGTAGTACTATCCCCTCTACCCACACACTCTCCCCCACTGTCCTTCCCCAATCATCATGGAACTCCCTAATTCTTCTCTCCCACTCTCCTTCGCCCGTCCCCTACTTTCCACCCCAGTCCTGGTGTCTTTGGTTCTCCCATACTCTCCTTCCTGACTCTGTCCAACTTCCACAACTCTTCCTGCATAGTCCCCAGTCCCACTCCCTCATTCTCCTAGACCCACCCTGACTCTACATAGGTCCCTCCCCACTACCTCCCTCCTCCCGCGACTCTCCCCGACATCTTTGTATCTACCCTTAAATTTTCTTAACTCTTTGCATTCTAAAACTCCCTAACTGTGCTTAAAGCTCCCCCAACTCTCCCCTACTCAAGCAGATTCCCCTGAACTTTCTTTAACTCCCCTTGACTTCCCTAAACACTACTTCACATGTGCTAAGCCTCACTAACTGTGTGTGAACATACAAAACTCTTCCTGGCCTTTCCCCATCTCAACTTTCACTCTCCTTGAATTTTCTGAACGCACTCTACAGTAAAGGTCGCATTATCAAAACCAGGAGCGCAGAGGTGTGGAAAGGCAGCCAAGATTGACGAAAATTTCTGAAACATACGATAATGAAAGAATATATTTGACTTTGTGATATTGCTGTTTACGCTTAGCAGTGTGGTATGCAGGCTAATTACCTTTGAAAACTACAGGTGTTCCATAAAAGACGGTCACTTATTAGGGAACTGTTTGCACCTGCCCGCACGGAGTTTAGGACGTAATAACTGGTCATCCCGTCGGAGCTCCCTAACACCTTCTCGCAAGCGATTTATTTTGTTTATTACACTTTACTATCCTTTTCTGTGTTTCATTGTCCGAGTGAGAGCGAGGGCGTCTTACTTCAGCCGCAGTTCACTTAAGAGCGTTAAGAAATGATCAGCTTGAATGTTAAGAAATGTTCAGCTTGGGGTGTAAAAAAGTATCCTCACCATTTGGGGAGTTCTCTGTGGGCTACTATCGCCATTTGGGGAGATGTGTAACATCATTAAGGTGTGAAATATTACTACTATGTGTCAAAATTAGCACCGGGCGAGCTTGGACACATTCCATTTCTTCTGTGTGGACGTCTGTTTCCAATATTAAAACGACTTTTTGCCTTTCCCGTAGAATTTCCCTCAGCCCCTCAGGCTTTTGAGTACAGTAAGGAACTTCTCACGCTTTTCCTGTACGTCTTATTGCTGGTGGGTCTGGAGAGAGAGAGAGAGAGAGAGAGAGAGAGAGAGAGAGAGAGAGAGAGAGAGAGAGAGAGAGAGAGAGAGAGAGAGAGAGAGAGAGAGAGAGAACAAAGAAGACAAAGAAAAGTGAGGCGTGAAAGGGAAAGAGGGTGAAGAAAGAGGGGTCGGGCGGGAAGAGAACAGAAGAGAGGAGAGAGAAAAGAGAGAAAAAGAGAGGGGTGAGGGGCGAAGGTGAGAGAGAGGCGTTAATGCTGTGGCCCTGTTTACTCCCAAATATTGAACGTCTGATCTATTGGCTCATCAATTCCGCGAAATAAGGACATCAATGAAGGAGGTGGCGAGAGGAGAGAGAGAAGAGAGAAGGGGAGAAAAAGAGAGGAGAGAGAGAGAGGAGAAGGGGAGAAAAGAGAGGAGAGAGAGAAGAGAGAAGGGGAGACTAAGAGAGGAGAGACAGAAGAGAGAAGGGGAGAAAAAGAGAGGAGAGGGGAGAGGGGAAAAGAGGAGAGAGGTAGGGAGGAGAGGAATAGATTGAGAAGAATAGGGGAGGGGATGAAGAAAGAGGAACACATAAGGACATCAGTGAAGGAGGTGTGGCGAGAGGAGAGAGGAAAGAAAGGAGGGAGGAGGGGGGAAGAGAAGAGAGGAAGAGGGATTGAGGAGGAGATGGAGAGGAGAAAGAGGAAAAATTAAGGACATCAGGACATCAGTGAAGGAGGTGAGGCGAGAGGAGAGATGGAATAAGAGAAGGGGGAGAAAAGAAGAGATGAGGAGAAGGGAGAGTGGAGGGAATGGGGAGGAGATGACGAGAGGAGGAGGAGGAGAAAAAATAAGGACATGGAGGTGGTGTGGTAGGGGAGAGAGAGGAGAGAGGAGGAGAAAGGGAAAAGGAGAGAGGAGAGAGAAGAAGAGAGTAGGAAGAGGAGGAGGACAAGAGAGAACAGAGGGAAAGGGGAGCAGACGAAGAGAATGGAGGAGGAAGAAAGGGAGAAATAATTACATCAGTAAAGTGAGGGTAGGGGGGAGAGAGGAGAAAATAGAAGGATAAGAGCGAATAGGGAGGAGGAGGAGGAAGAAGAGGAGGAGTAGGAGGAATAGGAGGAGGAAGAGGAGGAGGAAGAGGACAAATGGAGGAGGTAAGGGCAGAGAGAGAGAGAGAGAGAGAGAGAGAGAGAGAGGGGGGGTGGAGGAGGGGTAATTTGTCCATTATAAGAGCCGACCATTTGTGGGTTGTGATGAGGGGGGAGGGGGAGGAGAGGGGAGGGGGGAAGAGGGGCAATCCAGCTATTTGAGGAGGGGAGGAGGAGGGGTATAGGGAGGAAGGAGTAGGGGAGAAGGTGAAGGCTATTTAGGAGGGGAGGGGTGTTTATAGAGGGGAAGCAGGAGGGGAGATGAGAGGAAGGATATAGGGAAGGTGAGGGAATAGCGGGGAGATGTATTTGAAGAGGAAAGGGAGGGGTGGGGAGATGAGGCGAAGGGGATTGTAATTTGAGGAGTGGGGAGGAGAGGATGAGTGAGGAGGCCAGTGAGGGGAGGGGGGAAGAGGGGGCGAACTAGCTATTCGAGAAGAGAGGAGGAGGGGGGTGATGGGAGTCGGGAGGGGAGAGGAGGGGAAGAGAGAGGGTAGGGGTTTTAAACAACGGAAGGATAAGGGGGAGAGACAGCAAGGGAAAGGGGAAGGGGAAAGGGAAGGGGGAATAGGCAAGGGGGACGAGGGGAGGGAATCGGGGGGGGGGGGAAGAGGGGATACTAAGGAAGGGAGGAGCGTTTAAGAGGGCAAGGATGAGAGCAGACCATAAAGGGGGAGGAGGAGGGGTAGGGGGAGCAGGGGAAGGAAGGGGAGGAGGGAGAGGCTTTAAAGACAGGAAGGGTAGGGGAAGCCCAGTTGGGAAGATGGAAGGGGAAGGAGACCCAGGTATTTCAGGAGAGGGGAGGGAGGGGGAAGAAGCGTTAAGGAAGGGGGGACGTTTAGGGAGGGAGGGGAGGGGAGGGGAGGGGAGGGGAGGGGAGGGGAAGGGAAGGAAGTGAAGGGCGATCCAGTTATTTGACAAGGAAGGAAGGAGGGAGGGGGGAGGGGGAAGATACTAACGAGGGGAGGGCATTTATGAGGGAAAGGGTGAGAAGCCAGATGGGGGGGAAGGTTAGGGGGCTGGGGAGGGGAGGGGAGGGGAGATCGAAAAGGAGGGGGGCGATTAAGAGGGGAATGAGTGTATATTAGATGGGGACGAGGTGGAGGAGAGGGAAGGGAGTGGGGGGAAATTAGGGTGAAGGAAAGGGAAGAGGTGAAGGAGAGGGGAGGGTTGAAGGAGAGGGGAGGGATGAAGGAGAGGGGAGGGATGAAGGAGAGGGGAGGGGTGGAGGGGAGAGGAGGGGGTGGAGAAGGGAGGGAACTTAAAGAGGGGAAGGATGAGGAAAAACTAGGCAAGAAAAGAGGGGAAAGAGGAGGGGGGCACTAGGTATTGGTAGAAGGGAGAGGACAGATGAAGGGAAGGGGGGGTGGAGGTAGTGAGGGAGGAGTGGAGGAAGAGGGACATTAGAAAGAGGAATGCAGGAAGGGGGGGGGGGAAGGAGAAAGGAAAGAGGAAAGAAGGAGTGGAGGGGAAAGGGGAAGAGGAGGGAGAGGAATGTTAAAGAAGGGAGGAGGGCAATACAGAGAGGTAAGGGAAGGGAAAGGGAAGGGGAAGGGAAGATCAGCGAGGGAGAGGGAGGAAGAGAGAAGGGGAAAGAGTTAAGGGGGAAGGGGAGAGTGAGGAGGGGAAGGGGGAAGAAAAGGGTCATTAGGAAGGAGGGGAAGGGGGAGGGAGGAGAGAGAGATGGAGGGAGAGCTAGTGAAGGGGATGAAAGGGGGTACCATTGAGGGAGTGGAGGAGGAAGGTTATCATTAGAGAGAGAGAGAGAGGATCCATTTTCGGCAAACAAGAAGGGGAAGGGAGAGAGTAAGGGAGGAAGGAAAAGAGGAGAGGGATGAGAAAGGGGATATGAGGAAGGGGAAGGAAGAGAGAGAAGGGAGAAAGGGAAGGAGGTAGGTAGGGAAAAGAGATCGCATATTAGGGAGGGAGGGAGAGGAAGGGAAAAGGGAGGTGAAATAGGGAGGGAAGTAAGAAAGAGGAAGAGGGGAACATGAGAAGTTTTGTGCATGAGGAAGAGAGGGGAAAGGAGGGGCTGGGAGGAGGTGAGGGGAGGGTGAGGGAGGAAAGGAAAGGCGAGGGGAAGAGGGATAGGAGAAGCAAAAGAGAAGGAGAGAGAGAGAGAGAGAGAGAAGGACGATTTGCGGCAAGAGGGGAGTTGAGGGGAGGGGAGGGGAGAGTGGGGAGGAGGGGGGAGAGCGCGAGGGGAAAGGGGTGTTGTGTATTACCCTCTTATATTTAGCCTGTGGTGTAGGCGTTAGTGTGTTTGTCAGTGTGTGTGTGTGTGTGTGTGTGTGTGTGTGTGTGTGTGTGTGTGTGTGTGTGTGTGTGTGTGTGTGTGTGTGTGTGTTTTAGCTGTGCATCTTTTATGGGCATATGAGTGGACATAGATATAATTTGTGTGTGTGTTTGTGTTTATCTTTGTGTATGCAAGTGTGTACGTATAATTGATTCGTGCATGTTTTAGGAGTATGTCTGTTTTGAGTGGCTGTTTTCGAGTACATGTTCCAAATTTTATCACTTCTGTGTATTGATAAAACAGAAGACCAGAAATTTATTGTTATTTTATTTTGAGAGAGAAATATTGCTGTAATTTCATATACATGTCTCTCTCTCTCTCTCTCTCTCTCTCTCTCTCTCTCTCTCTCTCTCTCTCTCTCTCTCTCTCCTGTATATAGTTACGGTAATAGCATCATTTTCTTTCTCTTGTCAGTATTAAGGTAGTACAGTAATATATTCTTGTTCCCATGTTCGCTATTTACTTTCCGTTGTGTTATTAAAAAAAATATATATCCACTTTTAATGTCTTACAATATGACATAGTGAACAGATCGTGTGAAATATGACCTTTAAACTTGCATATATATATATATTTTTTTGTCTACCATTCTTTTCTTTATTTCGTTCTTTCTGTGTTGCTTTTTTTTTTTTTTTTTTTTTTTTTACTCGTAATTTTATCTTGGCATTGATATTTGCTCTTACTCTGGTATCAAGTTTCCTTAGTTGACATTTAGTGTAAGAAATAGATAGATAGATAGATAAATATAGACAGACAGATTGACAGACACATATAGATAGATACATAGATAGACAGACTGATAGATGGAGATAGATTTAGATGGATCCTGTTTGTTATTTGTATTTCTTGATGTTTTCCATACCCGTAACCTGTATTGGGCACAACACACCTGCCTCACCGTCCATCGTGGGGTGTCATTGATAGCGCCATCCCTCACCTGGCACTCCGCGGTCAGGCTACCCCCCCCCCAGTGACACCGCGGCCATTAAGCATCGGGAATCGAACCACCCAATTTAACAGCACAGAGGGTCGTTAGCCTTGTGGACTTGGGAGGCGCAGTGCTTCCCTTGAGTTTTTGTGTGTGTGTGTGTGTGTGTGTGTGTGTGTGTGTGTGTGTGAGAGAGAGAGAGAGAGAGAGAGAGAGAGAGAGAGAGAGAGAGAGAGAGAGAGAGAGAGAGAGAGAGAGTCCTGAGACTGTAGAGGTTAAGTAGAACACACACACACACACACACACACACACACACACACAGTCCTGAGACTGTAGAGGTTAAGTAGAATACACACACACACACACACACACACACACACACACACACACAAAGAGAGAGAGAGAGAGAGAGAGAGAGAGAGAGAGAGATTGACCGTGAACCTTGACCTATGCCCCCAGCATCTAACGCAATTGACTTTACACTCCGATTAATTTGACAAGGGAATTTAATTTGAATCTATCAGCATTGTCACAAGTTGAATTTGATCACCGAGTTTTACCTCTTATCTTTACTATGTTCAGTAAAGCCGTCTATTGGTAGGAAAAATAAAATCGAAAAATGTAATCTAGCTTGAAAATAAAAAAGGCAGCCTATTTCAGGTGGATCAGTGAGAGAGAGAGAGAGAGAGAGAGAGAGAGAGAGAGAATGATGGCGCTATGTCATTTCCATAGCACTTCTTCATGACTGGCATCATATTCTAATGCGTATGTATTGTTATAGCTCAGAATTCACGATGGAGAGATGCTATATAAGTCTAAGAGTAAACAGGCTATAGGAAATCATAACTTAAGATTAAATGTGTTCTTTTTGGTAATAAACTTTAGCCTTGAACAGAATGCAGCGTAAATTCATCCTTGACTCCGTGGTAAAGAAATATAAGGTGAAAATCTAACTATAAACAATGGTGGATCTGTTAACCCTTGTGCACCAGTCGTTTCAGTGTTTCGTTTCAGTATACATCGTTTCAGTGTTTCAGTAAGTTTTGTTTCAGTGTTTCAGTATGTTTTCTCATGCGTGGTTCAGTGGGAGAGGGCGTGCTGTGGTAGTTTATGGTCAGGGGTTCAATTCCTGTGAGATATAACTTGAGATATATTCACCGTGATGAACAGTAACGCCTTGACACTTTGTTCTGAAATGTGTCGTTGTGGTGATTAACGTGAGCTGAGAGACAGACAGAGGGGGCGGAAAATCAGTGGCCAACACATGCGCGCCACTTTTACCTTGCTGCCCGTGTGATGTTTGTGCCAAGAAGCTGACGTGGCGGATACAAGGTGTTGGATCACCCTCTCCCGAAAGTGATGTTACCCTCACAGTAACTCGCACTGGCTCTAATAAAAACCCACTGTGTGCAGACAAAATGTTTACTCCTTTCAAACAGCACAAAGTTGTACTCGTCTCTGCAGTCTGCCGAAGAAATAGTTGTCCCACAAGCTTCCGGCATACAAGTCATTGGTCTGTAAAACGAATTGAGACTTTTACCTCATTCATTACGCCATCTTATCATCAGTCTTTTCTTTCATCTTTAATTTAGTAGTACACTTGTTCAGTGTTCCCTCCTATTTCTTCTCCATTACGGCAGGCGCTTTACACCAGTTTGGTAACACCCCCACACCCCCACCCTCTCTTATTTCCATCTCTAATATAAGAGTTGACCAATACTGTCAGTTATTCATGTATTCAAACAGGTCAACTCTGGAACTGTCTTCCTCAGCCTTTAGTCTCCTCTGTCTGTGAGCTTCAGTCTTTTAAACGCAGTGTGTCCAGACATCTCGAAGTGAACGGATCTTGACTTTGGCTTTCTTTTGTTTAGTTTTTCCTGGAAAGAACAACATGGCCTTTGTGTCTGTCATCTTTACTAAAAAAAATAAAAAATAAAAACTTTACTTGCTTTCGTTATTTGTTAATCCTGTTAGCGGTGGCAGTGTGTGGCAATATCAAGTGGACTTTTTTGCCTCCAGCCTTTGTATTGTTGTTGTGGTGGTGGTGTTGTTGTTGCTGTTGTTTGTTGTTGTCATGGGTATGTAGAGGAGTTCGATGGAATATTTCTGTCTGGTATACTATATTTCTTTAGCCATACAAAAAGCATTACAAACTTCCTAATTAAAACTCAGCATCTGTATATAGCAAGGGAAATACCTCCATCTCCCTCAGTAAATTTTTTGTTGAGTCAGACATTCCCTTCGCCACGAGACATTTCCTTAAAGCTGAATAAAATCGTCTGGCGCAGGAAAAAAGAAACTGAAGACGACGGTTAAGGTATTGAAGAGGTTGATGCAGGCTCCTTCTTGAGACGTGTCCTTTAAGAAAATCGTCTGGCGGTAGGAAGAACAAAGTATATATCAAGGCGCCACCGTACTGAAGGGTTTAATGGAGACTTGTTTTTTAATTACGACTGTTATAGCGATGGAAGTAGTGCCATCTCTCATAATAAATCCTGGTACAGTCACTTAACTCACCTCGCCTCGTGAGTTATGGGTCTCTCTCAGGTGGGTGGGTAGCGCCTCAGGATATTTTTAAGAGGTTCTGGGTTCGACTTTTTGATGTTGATTTTTAGTTAATATACTTTGTGGTTTTATTAGGTTCGTGGATAGATAGTATGTCCAGTCATTCACTCTCACTCACCGGTTGATCTTTTGCCTGCCCATCCATTTCGTCCATCTATCCATCTGTCTATCTAGCTATCTGTCTAATTTATCTCTATCTTTCTGTCTGTCTATCTGTCTGTCTGTCTGTGTGTCCATCTATCCAGCTATCCATCCAATCGCTATTCATTTATTTTCCCACTGCCTATCTCTCACTCCCTCTCTCCATCAGTCAATCCATCACCACCCGGATAGGCAAACGTAGGGGTCTGTCTGTCACTATAATACACTGTGAATTACTGCTTAAGGTTTCCTCCTAACCCACTCCCTCTCATCCCTCCCCCACACTCCCTCTCATCCCTCCCCCACACTCCCTCTCATCCCTCTCCCATACTCCCTCTCATCCCTCTCCCATACTCCCTCTCATCCCTCTCTCACACTCCCTTTCATCCCCCCGACCCATACTGCCTCTCATCCCTCCCCCACACTCCCTCTCATCCCTCCCCCACACTCCCTCTCATCCCTCCCCCACACTCCCTCTCATCCCTCCCCCACACTCCCTCTCAACCCTCCCGTACACTCCCTCTCATCCCTCCCCCACACTCCCTCTCATCCCTCCCCCACATTCCCTCTCATCCCTCCCCCACATTCCCTCTCAACCCTCCCGTACACTCCCTCTCATCCCTCCCCCACACTCCCTTTCCCCCCGACCAACATTCCCTCTCATCCCTCCCCCACATTCCCTCTCACCCCTTCCCCCACGCCCCAGCACCCAGGCTTTCAATCCCTCACCCTTCTCCCTCCCCACATACACATTCACCCCACCCTCCACACTCTCACACTTTCACACCCCACACCCTCACAGCCCCTACACCTCCACATCCCCACATCTACAACCCACACCCCCACCCACACCCACCACACCACCACACCCACATCCTCCCCCACCCCCACACCTGACCCACCTCTACACCCGCACACACACAACAGGTAGCGTGCGAGGAAGGTGTAACTAGGACACACCTGGCTCAACTACCGGGTTGCGATGTGCACTTTGTCCATAATTCCCTTTACCCTCACCTCGTTTTTTCTTTTTCATTTTATTTTCCTTTTTTTATGTCTTTTTCTGATTTATCCGTCTGGCATGAATGATCGATTTTTTTTTTTTTTCCAAGGATTGATATGGGTGTTTCTTCTTTTATTTTTATTTCTTAGAGAAATGATAAAGGGAATTTTTGGCTATTTTTCTTTTTTCTTTTCTTTCTTTTTCTGTTCTGGCCGAGTGATCAGGGTACTTTCTTGTAATGGAATTTTTGGGTTTCGTCTTTTCTTCTCCTTTTTACTACTCTATTTTGGCAGGAAGCTTATGGGATTTTATATTTCAAGTTTCCTCTCTGTCTGTTTCCTTTTCTGTGATTTGGACAGGAGTAATTTCGATGTCTTTCTTATATCAGCTATGGCCTTTTTTTCTTTCTCTTCTGCCCCCCCCCCCTTCTGTCTAGTTAGTTATAGGGATTAATGGATCTGTGTGTGTGTGTGTGTGTGTGTGTGTGTGTGTGTGTGTGTGTGTGTGTGAATTTCCCCTTGTATCACGCTTGTTATTAACTTTGTATGTATGTATTATGTAAGAATGTATGTACAGTGCATGTATGCTATGTATGTATGTATATGAAGAAATGTTTACATGTATGTGTATATATGTATATGTATATATGAATGAATGTATGTATGTATGTGTGTATTTATGTATGTACGCAGGTAGGGTATGTATGTATGAATCAATTATGGGAATGTCATCTTTTCTCTGGCCAGGAAATGAGGTTTTTCCCTTTTAAATATGCGAGTTGCGTCTTTGGCTGTGGATTCAACCCCTTCCGTCCACTTACTTTTTCTTTTTTACTGATCACTCCCCTACCAGACGATTTTACTCAGCTTAACCCCTTCACCCCGATGAGGTACATTTCAATCCCTCTATCTCCAGACGATTTCCTACAGTTTGTGATAGATTTTTAGACATGGAAGGATTAGAAATAGACTATTAACCCGTTCAGTACTCTTTACATTCTCAATTTGATAAAAAATCGTTGGAGGTAACAAGAATAAACCGCTAAACGACCGGCTTTAAGACCACCATATTGTAGGGGTGAAGGGAGATTTGTTGTAGTGGTGGGGTGAATTCTGCCTAACCCCTCCAGTTCGATAAATCTCTTCCCAGCTGAAGAAAATCGTCCGCTGATTGAGGAAAGGAAGTGTAAATGGCAGTGCTATATTCAGGGGGTTAACTTTGTCATGGTCGGAATAATCTAACTTTCGTATTCTAGATGAGAGAGAGAGAGAGAGAGAGAGAGAGATACGAGCCTGAGAGTGTTGATTACGATTTTTATTATTGTGGGGGAGGGCGCATAATCCCAGTAGACAGACACGGAGGCATCAGGGTGAAACGTAGCGATTATAGCGGGGATTGCTACATAGCGTGACCTACATGATCGGCAGTTCCTTAACCTCTCATGCATCACACGCTCACCCTAGCCTACCCCCTCACCCTGTCTTACCCCTCACCCAGCCTCGCCCTCACCCAGCCTCGCCCTCACCCAGCCTCGCCCTCACCCTGCCTTACTCTTACTCTGCCTCACCCCGCCTCACCCCTCATCCTGCTTTACCCCTCACAGTGCCTCATCCCTCCCCGTTCACTCATTCCACCCCTGCTTCACTCCCTCACCTCCCCCTACCACTCACTAGTAGTGCCTTACACCCCTTCCCTTGCCTTCTTCTCCTGTCTCCCCCCTTTCTCCCCCCCAGCCTCATCTGCTTTCCCTCCTCCCTCTCCCCCACTCCCTCTCTAGTACTACTTTTCTCCCCTTTGCCTTCTCTCCCCTTCCTCCACTGCCACGCCCTTCTGCCCTAACCTTCCTCCCCCACTGTAGTACTGCCTCATCCCCGTTTCCTTTCTCCCCCTCCCCTACAGTCTCCCCCTCCCAGCCCTCCCTCTCTTCACCCACCCATTCCACCCCAGTGCTTCGTCACCCCCTTTTCCTTCTGCTATCCTTTTCTTAAACGTCTGTAATTGGAGAATAAGTCTTTAGGTAAATTATTAGGGCTGGGCCTACTACAAAGGACCGTAGAGTCTGTGTGGTCTGTGTAACTAAGTATCTCACCATCCTGCCTTCCATTTTGTTATCCTTGTCTTTGACTCGTAGAATTTGTTACGATTTTCATAACCCACCCTGTAACAAAACGGACAAGTAGATTTGTTACTGTTTGCTTTCCTCTCCTTTCCTTTCCCTTACTCTTCCCCTTTCCCTTATCCTTTCTCTTTCCCTTTCTCTTTTCCTTTCATTTCCTTTCCTTTCCTTCCCCGTGACTCGTCTTGGAGTCTTTCGAATTTCTTACCTTTCCTTACATTCCATTCATTCGCTTCTTTTATTTCTCTTAGCTTTATCTCCTTTCAAATATCACCTCCTCTTATTTTTTTTCCATTTCTTTCCCTTTCTTTGACTCATGTTACCTCCCTCTCCCCTCTCTCCGTCTTTCCCTCCCACTCTCCCTCACTGTTTCCTTTCTCCTCTCCCATCCCTCTCTCCTCTTTTCTCTCCCACTTTCCATCACTGTATCCTTCCTTCCTTTCCCTCTTGTCCTTTCTTTCTTCCCCTCTTTCGCATTTTGCCCTCACCCCCTCCTCCACTTCCCTTCGAGTCTCTCTCTCTCTCTCTCTCTCTCTCTCTCTCTCACACCGCAGCGAAGTCGAGTCATGCTAACAGCTTGGTATCGTTTTTTTTTTTTTTTTTTTTTCCGTCGGAGCAGGCAAATATTTCTGGGAATAACCCCCCCCCCGTGGGTGTTATGTGGAGAGAGAGAGAGAGAGAGAGAGTACGAATAAGTGAAAAAAGGAAGATAAGGAGGGAAAGAATCATCATATCGAATGCGAAGTGGATAAAATAGAGAGAGAGAGAGAGAGAGAGAGAGAGAGACCGTGCGGTGTTGTGGAAAGTTGTGAAAGGCCCTGAAAGAAAGTTTTTTAAGTCCTACTTCCGTTGTGAAAAGTTTTGGGAAAGCAGTGATGTGTTGTGAAAAGATTGTAAAAGGCCTCCCTGTGCCGTGGAGAATTGTGAAAGGCATTGACGTGTTGCGTAGAATTGTGAATTAAAAAAAAAAAAGCCTTATGTGCCGTGGGGAATTGTGGAAAGCGGTGTGAAACTGTGAAAGGAATTAGGATTTTTGAAGGTATGGGATTGTGAAAGAGATTTACGTGCTGTGTAGAATTGTGAATTGTAATAAAGCCTTAGCCATGTGCCGTGGGGAATTGTGAAAAGCGTTGTGAAAATGTGAAGGGAATGAGGATTTGTGAAGGTATGGGATTGTGATTAGGTGTGAAATTCTCTGCTATTGTGAATCGCTGTGATAGATTTTGTAGTTGTGAATGTGTGATAGTTTTGTGAAAAGTTGTGAGTTTGGTGTGCTGAAGAAATTCTTATGAAAGTCGTCGGTATTTTGTGAAGAGATGTGAAAGACCCTGTTCTGTTGCAAATAATTGTGAAAGACGTCATAATGGATTGTGAAAGCCTGTAATTGTGAAAAATAGGTTGGGTTCAGAAGGTGGTTAATTGTGAAAAGAGTTTTGTGAAAATTTGTGCAAAGCGCTCTTGTTCTGTGGAGAGTTGTGAGAGGCCTTTAGGTCTTGTAAAAAAAAATGTGGAACTCAAAGCGTTGTAAGAGGTTGTGATAGTGTCGAATGTGTTGTGAAAACTTGTGAAAGGCTGTGGCATGTTGCTCTGAGAATTGTGAAAGTCTCCGGTCTTAGCAGTTGTCATGGGTACCTCTTGAATGTTGTGTATTACTGTAGAAAGTTGTGATCAGCCGAGATGTTGTAAAAAAAAATCGTGAAAAATGTTTGAGAGTCTGATGTTCTGTTGTGAAAAATAAAAAAAGGAAATAATCTCTTATAGGTTGTGTAAGCTCCCGAAAATGTGAGGGTGTTTGTGAAATTTGTGTAACCTCGTGATGTGAAATGATAAGGTACGAGTATGCCGTCTTCACTTTAACTTGGGCTAAAATTGCTCTCTCTCTCTCTCTCTCTCTCTCTCTCTCTCTCTCGAATGCTGAGTTGTAACAAATGATAAACGCTAGATTAATGCTAGTCACGAAGAAGTGCTAAGGAAATGAGGGGGAGCCGTAGAGCTTTCTTTTCTGCCACTGAGCTACGAAAAATAAGATGCAAAAAATAATACGATGCTAGTCACGAAGAAGTGCTATGGAAAAAATGTGGAAGAATGGGACTTGTTGCTATGCCATTGAGCTACGTGAAAAGAAAAAAAAAGAAAAAAGGAACGAAAATCTGGGCCAAGTTAAAGGTGAAAAGAGTATAGGTAAAGGTGTGTTAAGGTGAAAAGAGTGTAGTTCCAGGTGTGTTAAGGTGAAAAAAGTGTAGTTCCAGGTGTGTTAAGGTGAAAAGATTGTAGTTCCAGGTGTGTTAAGGTGAAAAGAGTGTAGTTCCAGGTGTGTTAAGGTGAAAAAAGTGTAGTTCCAGGTGTGTTAAGGTGAAAAGATTGTAGTTCCAGGTGTGTTAAGGTGAAAAGAGTGTAGTTCCAGGTGTGTTAAGGTGAAAAGAGTGTAGTTCCAGGTGTGTTAAGGTGAGAAGAGTGTAGTTTCATATGTGTTAAGGTGAAAAGAGTGTAGTTTCAGGTGTGTATAGGTAAAACAGAATTATTTTAGAACTTCATCCTTGTGTGTGTGTGTGTGTGTGTGTGTGTGTGTGTGTGTGTGTGTGTGTGTGTGTGTGTGTGTGTGTTTCACCTCTCATTCCCCTCTCCCAATTTGTCTTTCCCATCGTTCCTTCCTCTCCCCTCTCCCTCCTATCACTCATCTTCCTCTTCCTCCCCTCCATTCACCATTTTTATTACATTTCTGTTTTGACTACGTTTCTGTGCTATATTTTTTTTTTCTGTGTTCATTAATTCTCCCTCAATAATTTCTTTCTCAAATCTTTCTCTGTTTTACTTTGTTCTTCTCCCGAGATCCAGTATTCCACACACACACACACACACACACACACACACACACACACACACACACACACACACACACACACACACACAATCATCCATCCATCTTCTCCCCCCATTAACCCCCCTTCCCCTCCTCTCCCCCTTTCCTCCCTTTGCCCAGGCCCCGATAATGAAGTGTATCGGAGAGGTAATGTAATAAACGTAAGGATATAAGGAGTATGAGGGGGTGTAAGGGGGTAGGGGTTTGTAGTGTGTCAAAGATGCCTGCTTACCCTTGTGACAGGAGAGAGAGAGAGAGAGAGAGAGAGAGAGAGAGAGAGAGAGGGGAGTAGTTAGTGACAGCATCAATACAAATCCACTCAATCAATCCCAGATGAAAACAAAACCAATCATTTTGACATAAATCGGAAAAAAAGGAAAATGAACGAAAAAAAAAGTGCTTCACCTTCACCATTTAGCGAAAAGCAAGCGAAAGCCAAAGGAACTGAGCGATAGAAAGTGGGAGGGAAAAAAAAGGTGGGCAATTAAAGGAGCAAAGTGAACGGAAGGAAAAATGGGTGATAAAGTGAGATGGGACGATTGAACCAATTTGAAAAGAGACGAAGATTACTGGGATGAAAGCGAAAAGTTCCGGGAAAGGCACGTTTTTTGGCTTAGTTTCGGAAGGTTAGTGTGAGAGAGAGAGAGAGAGAGAGAGAGAGAGAGAGAGAGAGAGAGAGAGAGTGAGAGAGAGGCTGCCAAATACCAATAAAGAAAAAAAGATACGGGTAAAGGTAGTCTCTGAAAAAGACAAAGAGAGAGAGAGAGAGAGTGAGAGAGAAAGAGAGACTGCCAAATACCAATAAAGAAAAAAAGATACGAGTAAAGGTAGTCTCTGAAAAAGTGAGAGAGAGAGAGAGAGAGAGAGAGAGAGAGACAGACAGACAGAGACTGCCAAATACCAATAAAGAAAAAAAGATACGAGTAAAGGTAGTCTCTGAAAAAGTGAGAGAGAGAGAGAGAGAGAGAGAGAGAGACAGACAGACAGACAGACAGACAGAGACTGCCAAATACCAATAAAGAAAAAAAGATACGAGTAAAGGTAGTCTCTGAAAAAGTGAGAGAGAGAGAGAGAGAGAGAGAGAGAGAGAGAGAGAGAGAGACAGACAGACAGACAGACAGACAGACAGAGACTGCCAAATACCAATAAAGAAAAAAAGATACGAGTAAAGGTAGTCTCTGAAAAAGTGAGAGAGAGAGAGAGAGAGAGAGAGAGAGAGAGAGAGAGACAGACAGACAGACAGAGACTGCCAAATACCAATAAAGAAAAAAAGATACGAGTAAAGGTAGTCTCTGAAAAAGTGAGAGAGAGAGAGAGAGAGAGAGAGAGAGAGAGACAGACAGACAGACAGACAGACAGACAGAGACTGCCAAATACCAATAAAGAAAAAAAGATACGAGTAAAGGTAGTCTCTGAAAAAGTGAGAGAGAGAGAGAGAGAGAGAGAGAGAGAGAGAGAGAGAGAGACAGACAGACAGACAGACAGACAGACAGACAGAGACTGCCAAATACCAATAAAGAAAAAAAGATACGAGTAAAGGTAGTCTCTGAAAAAGTGAGAGAGAGAGAGAGAGAGAGAGAGAGAGAGAGACAGACAGACAGACAGACAGAGACTGCCAAATACCAATAAAGAAAAAAAGATACGAGTAAAGGTAGTCTCTGAAAAAGTGAGAGAGAGAGAGAGAGAGAGAGAGAGAGAGAGAGAGAGAGAGAGAGAGACAGACAGACAGACAGACAGACAGAGACTGCCAAATACCAATAAAGAAAAAAAGATACGAGTAAAGGTAGTCTCTGAAAAAGTGAGTGAGAGAGAGAGAGAGAGAGAGAGAGTTTAAAAATCAGAACTTGGAGGTAGGAATGATCACAGAAGCAGAGAAAAACTCGAGTGGATTGAGAATTCGGGAAAGAGATCCGGCGTTGAAAGAGAGAGAGAGAGAGAGAGAGAGAGAGAGAGAGAGAGAGAGAGAGCAGTTAGTAAGAGGAAACACTAGACAAGTGCAAAAGTACATGAATCGATTGACAGATAGATAGATAGATAGATAGATAGATAGACCAAAATCTGCGAATGAGGAGGAGGAGGAGGAGAGGAAGACCGAGCAATATCGATGAGTGGAGGAGAGAAAGCAGAGAGAGGAAACCTGAAAGAGGGTCTGGGAGTGGGAAGTGGATGAAGAAATGAGAGAGAGAGAGAGAGAGAGAGAGAGAGAGAGAGAGAGAGAGAAATGAGGCAACAGCTTAGGAGACACATCTGATAGTGACAGAGTTAATGTCTTCGAGGAAACGTTAAAACAAAGTGAGTTGCTTTATGGAGAAACACACAGACCAAAACGAGGACGGGCCCTGAGAGAGAGAGAGAGAGAGAGAGAGAGAGAGAGTGTTGCAAGGGTACACAGATCACACAGACCTATTGATCCTTCGGAGGTGATCCAGCCTTGAAAGTTAGTAAAGTCCTTGTCCCACAGAATATTGAGAGAGAGAGAAAGAGAGAGAGAGAGAGAGAGGTGTGAGCTGAGATGAAACCCCCTAAATCAAAGGAAGGCTGACAAAAATGATCCAGATTCCTTTTGTCTCTCTCTCCTTTCTGTCTCGTCCATCAATAGACTCGCTTTCTTTACTCTCTCTCTCTCTCTCTCTCTCTCTCTCTCTCTCTCTCTCTCTCTCTCTCTCTCTCTCTCTCTCTCTCTCTCTCAAATATCTGTACTAAGATACTAAGTCCTTGTATTAATTTTAAGACCGGGCCACCATGAAAGGAACGAAAGTTGTGTGTGGTCTGTAACTCTGTGTAACCCTCCATCTTTTTCCATCACCCCTTCCCTTCCCCCCCTCCCCTTTCACCCCACCACACCTCCCCCTTCCCCCTACCACACCTACTCCTTCCCCTCTTCCATAACGCCTTCCTCTTCCTCCTTCCCAGCTCCTCCACTCCCTTACCTTCTTCGTCCCCCCCTCATCCCCACCCACTCCCCAACTCCCCCTACTCGAACCTCCTGCCACTTTCCTCTCTCCACTTCTCCCCTCCCCACTTACCCCTCTCACACCCTTCCCTCCCCTCACCTCCCCCCACCCCTATACGCTTATCATTCTCTTCACCCTTCCGCACTTTCTTCACCTCTCTCACTTCCTTCCCCCCTCCCCCACCTACTCTCTCACTCCCTCTCTGCCCCACCTACTCCTTCTCCCCGTCTCTCCCCCACCCTCTCTACTCCCTCCCCCGCGCCCCCTTCAAAGCAGGGGCCCCATACACAAGGGAGAGAGAGTATAATGGTCTCTTTGACTGTAATTATGTGAGTCTGCGTCCATTAGCCCCCTTCACCATCAGAGAGAGAGAGAGAGAGAGAGATCAAAGGAGAAAGTAAGCAAAAAAGTCAAAGCATACGCCAGCGACAGTGAGAAAAGAGAGAAAGTGAGCGAGACACAAAGGGAAGGAAAGTGAGCGAGATTAAAACGGTCGTAGGTAAACAGATAAAGCATGTAAGATAGCTAGATTAAATCAAGATGAGAGAGAGAGAGAGAGAGAGAGAGAGAGGGGAACTTGGCTTGCATCTTGTGTTTTGAAGGGCAATGTTTTCTGTTTTGATTGCTAAAATTTCACTTATTTTTGTTTTGCCATATACCTACCCAGTGGTGGTGGTGGTGGTGGTGGTGGTGATGATGATGATGATGATGATGATGATGATGATGATGATGATGATGATGGTGAATCCTTCCTTCCTTCGTCTTCCGTATCTCTTCCCTTCCTTCCTTCCTTTCCTTTCGTCCTTTTCTCCCCTCTCTTTCCTTCTTCCTGTTGCTCTCACCCTCTTCCTTTCCTTCCTTCCCTCCTCTTCACCTTTCCCCTCCCTCCTTACACTTCCCTCCCTTCCCCCTTCTCTTCAGTCTTCCCTTCTCCTTCCCTTTATCATTTTCTTCCTTCTCCTCATCTTACCTTCCTTTCTCCTTCCCTCCCCCCTGTTCTCTCTACTTCCCCTCCTCTTCCTTCCTCTCTGCTCACCTTCTCCTCACTCTTTTCCTCCCTTAAATGCCCTCCACCTCTTCTCTCCTTTGTACCCCTCTCTTTCCCTTTCCCTCCCCTCAGATCCCCTATTTCCCTCTCTCTCATACTCTTCCTGGTCCCCCTTCTTCCCTACCTATCCCTCTTCGTCCTCTTCCTTCCCTCACTTTTCCTCTTCATTCCCTCAGTCTCATCCCTATGTGCCCCTTTCTCCTCCTCTTCTTCCCCTTCCTTCCCCTCGCTCCTCCTCCTCCTCCTCCTCCTCCTCCTCCTCCTCCTCCTCCTCCTCCTCCTCCTCCTCCACGTTAGTACTTTCAAGAGCCACTTCCCTTTGCCCTGTCACTCACGGCCCACCCTTTCTCTCCACATTCACACTTTTTCATATTCTCCCTTCCCCCTTTCCTCCCTTTCTGCCCATACATTCACGGTTTTTCATATTCCCTTCACTCTTTTCTCCCTTTCCTTCAGACACATTCACACTTTCATACTCTCCCTTCTCCCGTTCTCTCGGTACATTCATACTTTTCATGTTCTCCCTTCCTCTTTTCTCTCCCTTTCTCCATACGTTTATACTTTCTTACTCCCCTTTCTCCCTTTCCACAAATTCATACTTTCCACACACTATCTTCTCCCTTCTGTCCACCTTAAACTTCTTCCTTTCTCCCTTACGTGGACTTTAATTACTCTCATCGTATATATATATATATATATATATATATATATCTCCCTTCCTTTTTTAATTGCCTTCGTCCTTTCACCCTTTCCTTTACCTTTCTCCCTTCTTTTCCTTCCATCTCCCGTTTTCTCCCCTCTCTGTTACTCCACTCCTCATTACACCCTTTTCTTCCCTTTTCCATCGTCTCCCCTTCCTGCACCTCACTTCTTCCCTTCTGTTATTTTCTCTTTGTTAAACTTTTTCTCTATCCCTTACTTTCATTGGTCTCATTCATTCTTCCTTTTACATATGAGACTCTCTCTCTCTCTCTCTCTCTCTCTCTCTCTCTCTCTCTCTCTCTCTCTCTCCAGCCCCTCCCCTGTCTCCCTTATTGCCTCCATTTTTCTACCTCTTTCCCTTTTATCACCTCGCCTCCCCTCTCCTCCCCTCCATTCCCCTTCCCCCCTCCCCCTCTCCCCTCCTTCCCCCCATTTTCCCCTTTCTACTCTTCTTTCCTTTCACTTTTCTTTCCTCGCATCTGCCTCTCCCTCTCTCTCTCTCTCTCTCTCTCTCTCTCTCTCTCTCTCTCTCTCTCTCTCTCTCTCTCTTTCTCGTCTTCATCCCCTTCCTCTCCTCTCTCTTCGATCCTCCACTATTCACTCTATCGTCTCCCTCTCCCTCTGTCCCTCCCTCTCCCCCTCCTTCCCCCCCTCTCTCTCCCTCCCTTCCTCCCTCTCCCCCTCCTTCCCCCCTCTCTCTCCCTCCCTTCCTCCATCTCCCTCCCTCCCTTCCTCCATTCCCTCCCTCCCTTCCTCCCTGCCACTTAGACCTATTAATCATCCTGAGTCTTATCACCTCATAACTCTTACTGCTACCTTGCTTCCCCCACTCTTACCTCTCCTCATCTTTTCCCTCTCCTCTCGTCTCTCCCTCTTTTTCTACCTCCTCTTCCCCTCTTTTTCCCCTCTTACTCCCTCACTTTCTTCGCCTTTATCCTCTCTCCCCTCTCCCCCTCAGCTTATTCCCCATCTCCCTTCTCCTCTCTCTCCCTCCCTCTCTTCCCCTTTCTCCGTTTTCTCTCTTACATCCCTTTTGCTCTCTTTCCCTTCATGGAGTCCAGTTTCCTATTTCCTCCCTCCCTCCCTCCTCTCTTCTCCCTTTCCTCCTCCCTCCCTCCCTCCTCTCTCTTCTCCACTTCCTCCTCCCCTCCTGCTACACCTCCGCCTCTCCCTCTCTGTCTCTCTTCTCCCCCCTCCTCCATAACCTTATCCCTCCCCCCACCCTCTGTTCATCCTGCCCTCCTTTCCCCTCTTCCCTCCCTTCTCTCTCTCACTCTCACTCTCCTACTGCTTCCTTCCACTTGCAAATTTATAGATATAGTAGGAAAGAATATAATTAACCACTTTTCAGTCTTTCCCATAAAATTTCCATGTCAGCTTTTCAGTTCTGCGTGGTGGTCCTTCTCACTTTTTTCCTGCCAGCTTCAACCGGAGGGTTTGGTGGGTGGGGGAGAGCCTTCTTGCTATACTAACCTTACCTTCAATTTGTAGAATTAGATATCATAATGATGGTCTTCTCTGTAACAAGCAGCCTCGAAAGGATCATTAGGTTTGTTGCTGTTTGCTTTCCTTTGTACTTCTCTCCCCTTCTTCCTCCCTCCCTTTCCCTCCACTTTCAACCTTGCCTCCCCTCTCATCCCCTCTCTGCTTCCCCCTTCGCTCTCTCTACCTTACCTTCTATCTCCCCATTCCTCACTTCTCCCCTCTCCTATCTTCCCCTTTCCCTTACCTTTTATCATCTGTCTCCTTCCTCTCTCCTCTCCTTTCCCTCTTTGATTCTCACGTCCGCCTCTTTTATCGCTTCCCACTATCTCGCATTTCATCTCTCTCTCTCTCTCTCTCTCTCTCTCTCTCTCTCTCTCTCTCTCTCTCTCTCTCTCACACACACACACACACACACACACACACACACACACACACACACACACACACACACACACACACACACACAAAACCTCTCCCCTTCTCCATCACCAAACAGGGAGCCACAAGAAGTTTACTCCCCCCCCCACATACCCTCCCCCACCCCCTCTATTTCCTCCCTCCCCTTCCTCACCCCCCCTTTTTTTTCCCTCTCCATGCCATATCCTCCCCTACTTTCCACTTCTTCCTTCTCCCTTATTTTCTCTCGCCTCCCTTGCATTCCTCCCCTCATTCTCCCTTTTTCCCTTCCTTTCCCTCCCCTCCCTTGCATTCCTCCCCACATTCTTTTATTTCCCCTCCCTTTCCCTCCCCTCCCGTCTTTCCTTCCCCTTCTCCCCTCATTCCTCCTCCTCCTCCTCCATCCCTCAACTATGCTGTCTCTCCTTCATTCCATCCCTTCCCACCTTCTTTCCTCCTCTTCCTCCTCCTCTTCCTCCCTTTCCTCCTCCCTTTCCTCCTCCTCCTCCTCCTTCTCCCTTTCCTCCTCCTCCTCTTCCTCCTCCCTCAACCCTTCACGCAGCATTTATCTCCCCACAAAACCTTCACCCTCTCCATTTTCATAGAGGGAGCCACAAGAAGTTTAGTTACCCCCCAATACCCGTTTTCTTTGTGGGTGTTTAGAAGATGGGAGACGATGGGTGTGGATGATGATGATGGATGATGATGATGATGATGGATGGTGATGGTGGAATGTTAGAGATGATGATGCAGAGAAGAGGATGATGATGATGATGATGATGATGATGATGATGGTGGTGATAATGACTTGGCAATCGTGGTGGTTATTTTTACTGTTGTGATGATGATGATGATGATGATAGGCAACTGATAAAGATAATGGTGTACGTAGGTATGATTATTATTATTATGACGATGATGATGATAGTAGTGGTGATGATGATGATGATGATGATGGTAGTGATGATGATGATGATGGTAGTGATGATGATGATGATGATGATAATAGTAGTGATAATAATGATGATGGAATTGCGAAGGCCCTTGTTACTTTGACAGATAACGATGGGGAAGATAATGATGGTAGAGGGTAGTTTGGCCTTAATGGCGGGTAGTTAGAGTAATTAGAGACTTATTAGCCAAGGTTATTGTAATTAATGACGATATTAGATGATGGGGTGGAATTAAGGAAGCTGGGGATGAGAGAGAGAGAGAGAGAGAGAGAGAGAGAGAGAGAGAGACAGACAGACAGACAGACAGAGTTAACAAGATATGAAGATAGTACGAGGTGTGTGTGTGTGTGTGTGTGTGTGTGTGTGTGTGTGTGTGTGTGTGTGTGTGTGTGTGAAAGAGAGAGAGAGAGAGAGAGAGAGAGAGAGAGAGCATTTATACTCCAAGACTCGAAGATACATTTGCAGATGAGTTGCCGCTCCAGCTTACTCTCATTTTCTTCCATCCCGTTTTCTTTCTTCAACTTTTATTTACCTTACTCTTGCTACCTTCAGACGATTTTGTTCAGCACGAGAGAGAGAGAGAGAGAGAGAGAGAGAGAGAGAGAGAGAGAGAGAGAGAGAATTTCGAACTGGGGGGGGGTAGGTATAGGCTTCTTTATCCCCTTCACTTTAAGAAAAAAATTAAGAAGGTGCGTAAGATTGTCTGGAGGTAGTTAGGATGAGGACGGATCGTTGCTGAGTAGGGATGGAAGTGGAGTTTGGAGGTACTTTGATAGATAGATAGACAGATATAAGGGTAGATATATACGGTAGATTATGATAGATTAAGAGATGTTAAGTAATTTGGAAGGTAAAGGGAAGATTAATAGATAGATAAATGTAGGTAGATAGACAGGGGGACATTGGTTGATAGATACATTAACGGATCTCTCTCTCTCTCTCTCTCTCTCTCTCTCTGTTTACCCTGCCTACCTACCTACCTACCTGTTTTCCTTCTTCTATCTACCTCCTTCCTTCCATCACCTCATCCCAATCTTCCTCCACCTCTCTCCCTCTCGTCTCCCTCCCTCCCAGCTTCCCCCACTCCTCTCTTCTCGTTTCCCCCCAACTCCCCCCCCCCTTGCCATAATCTCCCTCTCCCTGCCTCACAGTCTGTTTCCCTGGTTTCCTCTCCGCTCTCCTCTCCTCCCTCCCTCCCTCCAGCTCTCTATCGCTCCTCCATGCATACTTACAACCACACAACCCTCCCTCATTCCCAAGCTTTCAATCAGTCTCCCTGCTTTCTACTGCGCTCCCATCTCTCCCTTCCTCCCTCTGTCATGACTCCAACGAACCTCCTTGCCTCTCCCTGGCTAGCCCCCTCCCCCTTTACCTCCCTCCCTCCCTGCCAACCTTCCCCTCTACCTTCCAGCTTGGCACCCTCCTTTCCTTGCTTTTTTTCTCCGTGCTTATCTTTCTACCTCTCTGCCTTCCTGTTTCCCTTCCATCCTTCCTTCCTTCTCTCCCTACCTTCCTTCTTTCTTGCCTGCCTGTCGCTCTCTCTGCCTTTCCTTCGCGGTTCCTCAGTTCCATCCCTCCAAGCTTGCCTACCCTTGCCTGCTTGCCTGCCTGCCTGCCTGCCTGCACCACGGGAGAGTGAGGCAGGACGGGAGGCGGTATGGCATGGACTTTAAAGCTGCCTGTACCTCGCCTCTCGGTCATACTTCATGAACTGTCTTTTGCAGAGGGGGGAGGGAGAGGGGGAAACAGACAGGCGTACATACAGATAGACAGGCATATATACAGAGAGGGGAAACAGATAGATGGAGAGAGAGAGAGAGAGAGAGAGAGAGAGAGAGAGATAGGAGGGAAGAGTTGGGGAGAGAGGAGGAAGAAGACAGGGAGGAAATGATTCATATAATCAGATAAGGAGAGCCGAACACAAAGGAGAGTGAGAGAGAGAGAGAGAGAGAGAGAGAGAGAGAGAGAGAGAGAGAGAGAGAGAGAGAGATAGCACGCTTAACAGGAAGAGGAAGAAATAAAGAACAGCGAGAGGGGGGGGGGAGGTAAAAGAAAATAAAAGTGGTGGTGAAAGAGAGAGAAGAGGAGAGTGAGGGGGGAAGCTAGGCCGAAAAGAAAGAGGGGTAGAGAAGAGAGGGAGACAAAGATGAGAGAGGGAGGGAGGGAGGGGCAAAGAGGGGGATGCAGGCAGGGAGAGAAAAAATGTAGAGGAAGGGAGAAAGGGAGACGAAGGGTG
>NC_137040.1:4025328-4030328 GCF_032717465.1 Coenobita brevimanus
GAGAGGATGGTGGTCAGGTGAACTTTATTCAGATTAGGAGGAGGAGGAGGAGAAGGAAGAAGAAGAGGAGGAGGAGGAGGAAAGAGGGAATAAGAGAGGGAGAGAAGAAGGTAAAATGGGAAGAAGAGAAGGATGGAAGGAAGTGGAGACAAGGGAAAATACGAGGGGAAAAAAAGAGGGAAGAATGGAAGATGAAAAGAGAATGAGTAGGAAAAGAAGGGAGAATTTTAGGAAGAAGGAAGTGTGTGGGGGGGAGAGAGAGAGAGAGAGAGTGGGGAGATGTAAATAAATGTAGGAAATGCGAACGAGAAGGAAAGTAGGGCAGAGAGAGAGGGAGAGAGAGAGAGAGTCAGGGAGAGATGGGAGGGAAGGAAAGAGGAAAAAGGGTGGAAGGTAAGAGGGGGAAAGAAAAAAGTAAACAAGAAAGAGTGAGGAAGACGGCAAATGGAGAGTGAGGAGGAAAGGAAGAAGGAAGGAAGGGAGGAATTGAGAAAGAAAGAGAGGGAGGGAGGAGGCGATGGAAGGAGGAAGGAAAAAAGGAAGGAATGTGGTCGGTGAGAGGAGAGAAGGAAAGACGGAAAGGTGGAAAGAAGGAAGGAAAGAAGGAAGATCTGAGGGGAAGTACGGAAGGTGATGGTAAGTGTAGAGTGATGGGAGAAAAGAAAAGGAAAGGAGGGAAGAAGGGAGGGAAGGAGGATGGAAGGAAGAAGAGAGGGAGAGGAGGAAAGGAAAGGAGGGAGGGAAGGAGAAGGAAATAGTGAATGTAGGGGTAGGAGGTGCGGTCAGGAAAACTTTATTCAGATTAGGAAGTAAAGGAGAGGGCGGGAGGGAGGGGAGGAAGGAAGAAAGGAAGGAAGGAAAAGGAGAGAAAGGGTAGAAAAAAGACAGAAAAGGCTCGATGAGGAAAGAGAATGAAAAGGGAAAAACGGAAAGAAGGGGGGTTGCAAGAAGAGAGGAAGGGAGATAAGGAAGAGAAGGAAATACACAGAAAGGAAGGAAAATAAGGAGAGAGAGAGAGAGAGAGAGAGAGAGAGAGAGTAATAAGGAAGGAGAGGGAAATTTAGAATAAGGGGAGGAAAGGAAGTAAAATAAAGAAGGAAGGAAGGAAGGAGATACCGAGGGAAGGAAGGAGAGAAAGAGGGAGAGAAGGAGAAAAAGAGGGAGAGAAGGAGAGGCGGTTTTGGTGGTCGGAATAACTGTATTTAGATGAGGAAGCAAAGGAGGACTGAAGTGAGTCGTAGAGAGAGAGAGAGAGAGAGAGAGAGAGAAATTAAAGGAGAGAAAAAGAGAGACGTTAAGAATAAATTAAGGTGACACGTAAGACGCACACATACCTTGAGATTTCTTGGTAATTAAGGGGGGATTACAGGTGAGTTTAAGGTAAAGGGAAGGATTTAGGAGGATGAGAAGAAATGTGTTTACTCCGTGTGTGTGTGTGTGTGTGTGTGTGTGTGTGTGTGTGTGTGTGTGTGTGTGTGTGTGTGTGTGTGTGTTCCCTTTTTTCTGCTTACGTCTCTCTCTCTCTCTCTCTCTCTCTCTCTCTCTCTCTCACCTGAGCCTGATGCCGCTGAGGGCCACTTGGAGTCGAGCCAGGCAGAGACAGGTGTGAGAGAGAGAGAGAGAGAGAGAGAGAGAGAGAGAGAGAGAGAGTTGGAACGAAGCACAAAGAACATTAAAACACAAGAGCAAAATAAATACACAAATTATACAGTCTGTGTTGACAAAAAGAATGATAGATAAACTAGATAGATAAAAGGAAAAGACGGACTAAAATTTAATAAGGAAGTGTGGACTCTATTGCAGGTGGCTGAGTAATCCCTAACACTTTTTCCTAAGCGATTTAGTTTGATCATCTTAACCTTAATATTCTCTTGTGTTCTTGATTCAGATTTTGTGGATAATGTAACGAAATAGATAGATACAGTAGATAGATAGAAAATTTCAGATAGACAGATACAGGCGAAACTTGTATCCTCGTGGGCTTAGCGGTCTCCGTAGCATATTTTTCGTTGCGATTTATTCTATATGCTAGGCCACTTAGATATGCATTTATTGAAGGAATAATTTATACAGAGAGAGAGAGAGAGAGAGAGAGAGAGAGAGAGAGAGAGAGAGAGAGAGAGAGAGAGAGAGAGACTACCGTTGCTGCTTGGTATCTGACTCAAGGTTGGGATGTGGACGACCAATGCCAATATCCGGAGCGAGGGAAGGAGGTGTTGTGGTGGTGAGATGGAGGAAGATAGTGGAGGGAAGGAGGGAAGGAAGTAGAGAAGGGAGAGAAGGAGGGAAGGGAAAGAAGGAGGGAAGGGAAGGAGGTATTGTTGTGGAGAGATGGAGGGAGTACGGGGGGGAGGGAAGGAGAGAAGGAAAAAATTAGGGATGAAAAGAAATTGGAAGGGAAGAGAGAGAGATGTAGGGGATAGAGAAAAAGAGAGGAGGGGGGAAGGACTGAGGGAAGATGCACGGTAGAGGGAAGGGAGGAAATAGCAAAGGGAGAAGGTACAGAGGGTGGGAGAGAGAGAGAAAGGGAGAAGGATAGGGGCGGAGGCCAAAGGACCTTCCATTTCCTTCCCCCTCCCATTTCATCTCTCCATTCCTATTTTCTCTTCCTTCATTCCCTCCTCCTCCTCCTCCATTCCTATTTCCGTCCTTTTATCCCTCTCTTCCTCCGTTCCTCTCTCCCTCTCTTCCTTCGTTCCTCCCTTTCCCTCCCTTCCTCCCTCACTTTCCCTCCCTTCCTCCCTCACTTTCCCTCCCTTCCTCCCTCACTTTCCCTCCCTTCCTCCCTCACTTTCCCTCCCTTCCTCCCTCACTTTCCCTCCCTTCCTCCCTCACTTTCCTCCCGCAGCTCTCACCTTTCTTTCCTTCCCTACCCCCTCTTTCCTTGATTCTTTTTTTCTTCTCACTTTCCTCCATGTCTTATCTATCGCCTTTCCTTCCTCCCCTCCCTCCTCCCTCCCTCCCTCCGTTTATTTCTCTCCCTCTCATCCCCCCCCCCCCTGTCTCTGCCTCTGACACCGACCCTGGCAAGAAATGGATGGGAGGCGAGAGAGAGAGAGAGAGAGAGAGAATGTGAGTAAAAGTCTCTCTCTCTCTCTCTCTCTCTCTCTCTCTCTCTCTCTCTCTCTTTCTCTCTCTTTCTCTCTCCATCAGTATTGCTTCCTTTATTTCCTTACATTTTACCCTCATAATCGTATCTCTCCTTACATCCGTCCATTCTCTTGCATCCTCCATTCTCAATTTTCTTCCTTCCTTCCTTCTCTCCATCCTTCCTTCCTTCTCTCCATCCTTCCTTCCTTCCCTCCATCCTTCCTTCCTTCCGCCTTTTCTCCATACTTTTTCCAGTTTGTTTCTTTTTCCACTCTTCCTATCTTTCTTCTTCCTCCTTCATTCCTTCTCTCCTTGTTACTCTCATTCTCATCCATTCCTTCATACTAATTTCTTTTTTCCAGTCCCATTTTTCTTCCTCATTTGCTCCTCCCTTCTTTCTCACCTTGTGTCACTCTTCTCTCCCCTCTTTTCTTACCCTCCCCCATCACCTTCCTCTCCTCTCCCCATTTCTTTTCTTACTTCCCTTCCTCTTCCTTCTCATTCCCATCCCATTTCCCCCTTTACCCTCTCCTCTTTCCTCTTTTTCTCATCCTCATCCCCAATCCTGTATTTTTCACTTCCCCCATTCTCCCTTTTTCTTCCCCCCTCCTTCACCCCTTCCTCTCCCTCCTCCTCTGTCCTCTTTCCTTTTTCCCCTTTAATTATTCTCACTTATTTCCCTTCCCTTTTTTCCTTCCTTCATATCCCCTCCCCCTCTTTCCTTCCTCCTCTTCCCCCTTCCCCTTTTTCCTTCCTCCTTTTCTCCTTCCCCTTTTCCCCTTCCCCCTTTTCCCCTTCCCTTTCTCCTCTTTTCCCTTCCGCCTATCCTATATCATTTCCCACACCTCTTTCCACTCACTCCCACCTTCCCCCCTCCTCGCCTCCCCCTCTCTGTATTACTTGTCTCCCCCCCCTTTTCCCCTCCCCTACCCCCTTTCTCTCCCCTTCCTCCCGTTTCTCTCATTCCCATCTCTCTAACACCCCTCCTCTCCCCTCTCCCCCCTCCCTCTATCCCTCCACTCCTCTTCCCTCCCTTTCACCTCCCTCTCCCTTCCCCTCCTCCCACAACCTTTGACAGACGATCCATGAGCGTGTTTGATGTGTGTGTGTGTGTGTGTGTGTGTGTGTGTGTGTGTGTGTGTGTGTGTGTGTGTGTGTGTGTGCGCGCATGGACGTATGCCTAGTTGATTGATTGTGTACATGTATGAGCGTGTGTATGTATGTATGTTTACGTTAGCGAATTTTTTGTCGTTTTAAGTCAACCCTTTCAGTACGATGGGATTTATAGTCTCTACCACCAGACGATTTTTTATTATTTTTTTTTTTTGGGGGGGGGGCTTAGGAGAGAGAGTTTTCGAATATCAGAGGTTAAGAAAAAAAAAAAATTAATTACATGGGTTAGATACAACCTTCAACTTTTTTTTTTTTTTTTTTCGTGCTCACACCAGACGATTTTTATACTCGTCTTTCTTACACCTAGTCCACATCAAGGCCGTATTCTTGTCGGTCAAGGAAGCCCCCTAACACCTCTTCCTTAGCGATTTATTTTTGGATATGGGGGTGTTGTATCCTTTTGTACTTTATTTATGCAGAGTATAGTGACACTGGAAGGATTTGTGTAACACAGGAGAGGACGGTAAGGTGTAATAAACTAAATCGCCTAAGAAAAGGTGTATGGGAGCGTCCTCAACCGACGAGAATACGGGTTCGATGCCTGCTGGTGCGGGCGGGTGCGGGCGACCGAGAAATACTATGGGTTAAAGCAGTATAGAACTCTCGTCCGCACCAGCACGCATTTTGTGAGGACGCGACCTTAGAGAGTCCGTATATGCTGAATAAAATCGTCTGAAGGAGTGAAATATCGAAATAGTGATCGCACCGTAGGGGTTAATGTATGATTCAGTAAATTT
>NC_137040.1:4032828-4135328 GCF_032717465.1 Coenobita brevimanus
CCGTCCAACCATCTATCTATCTGTCTGTCTGTCTCTATCCGTTTATCTATCTGTCTTCATCCATCCATCCAGCTGTCTATTTTTATCTGTCTATCTGTCCATCTATCCCTTGTTTTATTACTGATTTGGGTACCGTATTGCATCTTCCCGGCTTATCTGGTTGCAAATGGGCGTTGCATGTTGAGCCGGGTCGTCTTGCACTATTGAAATACCTTGTTGCAATTCTGGCCCTGCAACTCTGTGCCTTAGTGACAGATCCTTGTGCAATATTAACCCGTTTCCTCTCTCTCTCTCTCTCTCTCTCTCTCTCTTTCAATGAAATTGTTTGGGGATTGCAAGGATTTAAGAGGACGAAATAGGACCTTAATCTCTTTGGTCACGTACCTACCTGTTTATGTAACTACCTGTCTATTTACCTGGTGCTTAATTACATGGAGAGTTACCTGCCCATCAACTTGTTCCTTTCCTCATACCTACCCATCTGTTGCCTCATGTACCTACCTACCTACCCACCTATCTACCCAGCCGCCTACCTGCCTATATACAAACCTATCCACCCACTTACCCACCTACTTGCTTGTATACTGACCTCTCCACCCACTTCCCCATTACTAACCTACCTACCTGCCTACCTACATGCATAACTACCTTCTGACCCACTTCTCCACCCTCCTACCAACCAGCCAGCCTGCCTGCCTACCTACCTATCTACCTACCTACCTACCTAGGCTACGTAACTTCCTAGCAAACTACCTCAACAATAAACCTTCTCCTACCAGTGCTTCAAGCGAAATAAAATGATCTACTTAAACAAAGAATGAAAGTCAAGACATCCTTAAAGAGAAAGAAATGGAGATCGGGTCAGCCTCATTGCCTCTCTCTCTCTCTCTCTCTCTCTCTCTCTCTCTCTCTCTCTCTCTCTCTCTCACTATGTGGCCCGGCAGCAGTAAGAATAAAACAGTCTTAGCGTTTGAATCAAAACTTAGATCTTCCTCGTAAAATATGCATAAGATATTCCTCGTGAAATATTAGTAAGACAGTTCTCGGTAAGCCAGACGTGAATTGTTCCCTGAAGGTCGTGCGTAAGATTCTTTTAAAGTTATCCTTAAAATATTCCTAATACAGTAAATTATTCGTAAGATTTTGCCACTAAGTTATTCGTAAGATATTCCTTATAACTTAAACGTATTATATTCTTCTCGTAATATTCCTTAGTCCTCGAAAGATAGAGGTAAGATTTTCGTTGTGAGATATTTAGTTTCCCTCCAAGATATTCGGTGTAAGATATTCTCAAACCATTTTCCCGACATGTATTGGAGGTAAATCAGAGAGAGAGAGAGAGAGAGAGAGAGAGAGAGAGAGGCGGGGGTAAGATAGTGTGGGCTTGAACGAGATTACATGTGACACTTCATGGTAATATTATTCTGTAATTGGCGGCACACGATGAGAGAGAGAGAGAGAAACAATGATATTCTCGTACTGACTCGAGCTCACGGACTGATTGGTGGTAGTGGTTGTAGTGATGGTATTCTGGTAGTAGTGTTGGTGGTAGTGTTTGTTGTGGTGGTTGGTATTCATGGTGGTGGTGATAATGTTGGCAGCAGAAATGGAGGCATAAGCGATGGTAGCGGTGGTCGTAATGGTAGTAGTGACGATGGTAAAGGTGGTTGTGGTGGTAGTGTCTATCCATCCTCAGTCTGTCCTCCATCCAGTAGACTCGCATCCATCCTTCAACCACCACAGTCATACTATCAGCCACATCGGTTTTCCATCCAGTCACTCCATCTCTCCTTCATCCATTCCACTTAAATCTATTCATGTTGCATCTATCTTTCATCCACTCAAATCTGTTCTTGTTGCAACTATCCTTCATCCACTCAAATCTGTTCTTGTTGCATCTGTTCTTCATCAACTCCACTTATATCTATTCTGTTGCATCTGTCGTTCATCCACGTCTGTTTTCCACCCAGTCACCCCATCTAGCCTTCATCCACTCCACGTATCTATTCTTGTTCTATCTATCCTTCATCCGTATCACCCTCACACACAGTCTTCCATCCACTTCATCCATACGTACTATCCCACTGCATGAACCGTACCCATGTTTGTTTCTCATCCACCTTCTCTATCCCTCAACCATTTCATCCATACCTATTACACTGTGGTGCTGGAGGGGGTCGCCTTCACGCGGTGGCACTTAAGTTACCGTGTATGTTCGCTGCCTGGCAATACAAAGGTTCCTCAGTTCGTCCCCTATCCCCGGAGAGGAGGAGGAGGAACTGCAGGAGGATGGCAGTGTGTAGTCCACTACGTTTACGTCCTATCTGTCCACCACCAACAACAACAGCAACAACAACAACAACAAACCCAAACCCCTACGTCATCCACTTATCCATATCTAACCATTTCCTCCATACACCTCTATCCAGCTCATTCACATATATCATTCACCCATATATATATCATCCATCCCAAATGTTATCCTTCAACCTTCGTCATCCAGTGCAGGTAATCATATCTATCCACTTCACCCACATCTGTTTTTCATCCACCCATGTCCACCCATCATCCACATCACTCATACCTACTCTCCTTTGACTGTTCTTCACCTGCCTTTTCTATGCATCATGCACTTCACTCACTTCTCAATTTTCTCTCTCCCTCATATCCATTTATTCGTTCTCTCGCCCCCACCCATCATCCACCATACTCCCTGTCTACTCATTTATCTATCCCTCGTCGGCTATATCTATCCGCCATCCAGCACAGGCAGTCGTTCATCCAGTCCTGGCCCACAACAAAGCCATAACCGTTCAATCGTGTACCCTAGTTAGTCTATCCAGCCGTTCACCTCGTTCACGTTCACATCTGCAAACCTTCCGTGTGTGTGTGTGTGTGTGTGTGTGTGTGTGTGTGTGTGTGTGTGTGTGTGTGTGTGTGTGTGTGTGTGTGTGTGTGTGTGTGTGTGTGTGTGCTACCTCGGGAGCGTAATTGTCTATCCATTCATTCACTTTGGTATTCGTCTGTTCATCCGTCTGACCACCCATCCATCCTTCTGGCCATCCATCCATCTGTCCAGAGGTTAAAGGAAAGGAAAATAAAGGAGGGAAGGGGAAACGGGGAGGGGAGTTAGAGATGATATGTGATGGGGGGGATAGAGATGGAGGGAGGAGGTAAAGAGGGGAGAGTTAGAGGGAGGAATAGGAGAGAAGTAGAGGGCAAGGGTGAGAGGAGTAAGATTGAAAGTAGAGCAGGAGGGAGAGGTGGTAGGACAGGGAAGGAGAAACGAAAGACTGGATGGGAGGAAAAGGAATGGAAAAGAGAAAGAGAGGTGAGCGTGATGTTAATGAATGATGGAGAGGAGGAGGGAGTATGAAGGAGGGAGGAATGGAAGGGAGGATATGAGGAGGGAGGGAGAGAGAGAGAGAGAGAGAGAGAGAGAAGGAACAGGGGGACAGCTGAGAAATTGGAGGGAGACACAGGTAGAGGGAAAGGATAGACAAAGCGAGAGAGAGAAAGAGAAAGGGAAAGGGAAGGAGGGTCGAGGGGGGGAAGGTAAGAGAGAGCGAGGAGGGGTTGGGGGCTGGGTAGGGACAGGAAGTGTAAATGGAAGGGGAGATCTGGGGGGGGGAAGGCAAGGGAGACCGTGGAGGAGGGGGGTCGGGGGAGAAGGTAATAGAACGAAGAGCGGGTTGGGTAGGGAGGGGAAGCGTAGAGGAAAGTGGGGGGGGGATTTGGGGGGGAGGTAAGAGAGAAGGACGAGGGGTTGGGGGTTGGGTAGGTAGGGGGTTGGGTAGGGATAGTGTGAGTGGTGGTGACACAATGGGTGACGGGAATGTCCGCAAGTATGTAAATTAGGTGGCTGCGTTTGCTACCCCAACCACGTTAAATGTACCCCAGTGGTGATTGCCGGCCACCTTGATTAACTGCACTGGATTGACACTCACACTGGGTGGCAAGGCAGGAGCGACTGGATAAGGGAGTTACTGGATGAGGGACTGACTGGATAATGGAATGAGTGTGTGAGGGAGGGAGGCTGTGGGGGAATGTGTGTGTGTGTGTGTGTGTGTGTGTGTGTGTGTGTGTGTGTGTGTGTGTGTGTGTGTGAGGGAGTGACTGGATGAGGGAGTGACCGGATGAAGGAGTGACTGGATGTGAGAGTGACTGGATGAGGCAGTGACTGTGTGGGATTAAATACACCTTAATTAACTACACCGGATTGGCACTGACACTGACTAGAGCGAGGGGGGACGAGAGTGACTGGGTGGGGGAGTGACTGAGGGTTTAAAACAGGGTAGAGTGAGTGTATGAGGGAGTGTGTATATGTGGGTTTGAGTGTATGTGGGAGTGGGTGTGTGGGATTGACTGCATTAGGGATTAAACAGGATACAATGACTTGGCGATGGGTAGTTTCTGAGAGACTTACAAGTGGCGAGTATAAGTGTGTGGTTTTAATCAGAATAAAACAGATTATACCATACCCCGAGTTTTAAAAAGTGGATGTTGGTAGTAAATCATTTCATACGATACACACACACACACACACACACACACACACACACACACACACACACACACACACACACACACACACACACACACACAACTACATGCATTGCTCTTCCTACAAACACTCCTTCCTGCGTTGTACCTGGCCATTATGAGGTAAAGTAAATTCTGGCTGTTACCCTCCCTCCAGTGAAAAGGTTCGGTATTGCATGCTTCACTTATAAACACATTTCACTTATATACACTTACTGCACTTGTGAACATACTACACTTAAATATATACAGCATATAAACATAGTACACTAAATATACTGCACATACTACACAATAATACACTTAAACATGTAGCACTTACCTCACTTAAAAACACACTGAACTTATAAACGTACAGCACATAGAAGTACAACACTTATAAAGATGCAACACAAGCCAACTTTAGAAGATTGATGTAAAATTGATGAATGCTAAAATCAATGGACACAGTTGAATGAATGACTGATGGCAAATGAATGGAGGGAGTTGATGTGAAACAGATGAAAGCTACATTTGCAGTAATGAGAGGGGAGTGACAGCAAACGTTATTGACTGACTGATCGACTGGGTGCAGACATATATAAATAAACTGGAAGTGGGGTGTACTGAACTGACTGGAATAACAGCGAAAGGATGACTGACTGACTGACTGACTGAAAAATGGATAGCACATACAAACACAATATATTAAACAGAACAAAAGACGAAACAGGAATGAAAAGATGACTGACTGGCTGATTGGACGGGGGACTGATGGTTTAGCGAACTGTATGACGGGAAAAATAACTCCCAATGAACTTGAATTGAGGAATATTGGGCAGACCGGAATGAAAGCCAATAGATGACTAACTCGCTCGCTCTCACTCCCTCGCACATCACTCTCTCGCTCACTCTCACTCTCTCGTTCACTCTCACTCTTTAACACATCACTCACTCACTCCTGCACAGATTCTGGTCTTCCACTCATTCACACTCTTAACCCACCCACCAAATCACTCACCACCCACTCCCTCACCAGCCACCCACCCACCCACCTACCGTACTCATTTACTCACCCACCCTTCTATTCGCTCACCCACCCACCCACTCATTCATTCACCCACCCACTAATTAACCCACCCACCCTTTCGTTGGACTTGGTACGGTGAATGGCAGGGTGGATGGAGAATTACGTGACATGAATGAGACGAATGGGCGATGAATAACTGGTGAATAATGGAGACTTGCCAGTGAATAGGCGACTTAATGGGTGAATAATGGACGTAATGGGTGAATGATATATACAGTGGTTGAATAGTGGACTTAATGGATGGATACTGAAGTAAATAGGTGTGGAAGAGTTAATAATGGACTTAATGGGTGAATAATAGACTAAATGGGTGAATAATAGACTAAATGGGTGAATAATCAACGTACATAATGAATGAATACTCAGTAAATAAGTTAATGGGTGAATAATAGACAATGGGTAAGTAGGATAGGGTGGATAAATAATACACTTATTGGGCAAATAGACTTAATGGGTAAAGAATAGTTAATGGGTATTTAAGAGTTAATAGGTAAATAAGACAATGGGTAATGAATAGACTTAAATAACACAATGGGTAAACAATAGGCGTAATAGGTAAACAATAAACATAATGGGTAAATGATACTTAATGGACTTTGCGGGAAAATTATGGACTTAATGGGTAATTACGACTAAATGGGTAAATAAGACAGTGGGTAAATAATAAAGTTAATGGGTGAATAATAATGTCTTAATGGGTGACATAGTATGGGGTAATTTATGGCAGTGTGATTACGCTGTTCTGATTCCCTTTAAGTATCATTGACCCGCAGCTAATGACCGTGATTAGCGATTGGGTGATTAGCTGTGCGCGTGGGTGATTAGCCTGATTGGAATGACCCCGGCGCGATGGTGGTAGTGGTGGTACTTGTGGTAGGGGGAGGTGGCAGTGGTGGTAGGGAATGGTTGTTTTGATGGTGGTGATTAGTGTGATTGGAATTTCCCCGGTGTGATGGTGGTAGGGGTGGTGGTTGTGGCAAAGAATGGTTGTGGTAGGGGAGGTGGGACTGGTGGTAGTTGTGGTAGGGAATTGTTGTGGTAGGGAATGATTGTGGTAGGGGTGGTGGTATTGGTGACAGTTCTGGTGGGGAATGGTTGTTGTGGTGGTGGTAGTGGGGTTGGTTGTAGTGGATTGTGGTGGCTGGGGCAGGGGATTTGGATTACGGTTGGTTGTGGTAGTAGTGGTTGTGGTAGTAGTGGTTATGGTAGGGATATTTGGTGTGATTATGGTTATGAATGAGGTTTTTGGTAGTTGTGGTAGTGGAGGTAGTTGTGGTGATGAAGGTTGCTTTAGTTATGGTGACTGTGGTAGTGGTGGTAGTTGTGGTTATGAAGGTGACTGTGGTGGTGGTGGTGGTAGGTGTGGTTGTGTAGGTGGTTGTGGTGATGTGACTGAGGCCGCTGTGGCTGAGGTGGTGGTTGTGATAATGGAGATATTTGTGGTTGTGCTTTGGTGTGGCCGCATTTGTTGTATATGGTTGTAGTGGTTGTGGAAGTGAATGTAGTAGTAGGGCTTGGTGTAGTATCAGGTATTGGGTGTTGTATTAGGTGTTGATTTAATGTATCAGGTGTTGGCAGATGTCTGTGTACTTCTGTGTATATTTTTGTTAGTGTGTTTATAATAATGTCTCCATGTTTTTGAGTGTACCTGTGTGTACATGTGTATGATTACCAGTCCGTGTATTCCTGTGCCTGCCTGTCTGCCCATGTGTGTTTTTGCCTCCCAGTCTACCGTGTATGTACGTTTCTGCCTGTGAGTACCTTTGTATGTGCGTGTCTGTCTTCATGTGCCATTGTCTGTGTGTTCTGTGTACACATATGCTTGTGTAGGTTTGTGTGTGTGTGTCTGTGTGTCTGTTCGGGTACGTGAGTGTGTTTATCTGAAATATGTGTATATGTGTGTATATTTTTATCATGTAGACTTCATTGTATTTGTCTCTGTATATGCAAGTTTATGTTTGTCAGAATGTGTGCATGTCTATGTCAGTGTGTATATGTTCCTGTCTCCATCTGAGCTTGTATTAACGTCTGTAATGTGTGTGTGTGTGTGTGTGTGTGTGTGTGTGTGTGTGTGTAGTAGATAATGACTCTGTGCATACAGCTGTCTGTAGGTAAGTCTTTATTTATGTACATGTATGCATGCATGTATATATGTTGGTAGGTAGGTCTGTGTGTGTACGTGAACACTGCATCTGAGCAGGAGCATCTGTGGATCTGTCAGCATATGCATCTGTTTATTCCATGTACGTACGCGCGTGTGTGTGTGTGTGTGTGTGTGTGTGTGTGTGTGTGTGTGTGTGTGGAACAGGTGTAGAGGCCCCCCTTAGTAACGGGCATGGGAGAACAGGTGCGGTGGCGAGGGAGCAGCTGGGGGCTCGAGTGTGTGTATACATTATCGGCCTGTAGCGAGTGGGAGCCCCGGAATGGTCAAAGTTAGCCAGAGGGCCGTTTGAGGAATGAATTTGGGGTGCCTGGGGAGGGGAAGGGGAAGGGGAGTTGGAGGGGGGAAGGGGGGCTAGAGGTAAAAAAAGGGTTCGGTGCCTGGGGAGGGGAAGGGAGGGACTGAGAGGGAAACGGGGCTGGAAGGGGTAAAAAGGGGTTATAAGTGGGATGTTACGGTGGAATTTGAGGATGTAGAAAGGGAAATTAAAGGTGTATGTGTGTGTGTGTGTGTGTGTGTGTGTGTGTGTGTGTGTGTGTGTGTGTGTGTGTGTGTGTGTGTGTGTGTGTGTGTTTGGAATTGGATTAGGGGATACCAGAGGGCTGTTTGAGGAGTGAATTCGGAGTAGCTGGGGAGGATAGGGGTTTGGAGGGGAGGAAGGGGGATTGGAAGGAGGGAGAGGAGGATTAGGAGCTGTGGATGGGGATAGTATTGGGATCTGGGAGTGAGAAATAGGGGTATGAGGGGTGACTGTATACTGTGAAGCTTGGAGGTAAGGAGTCAGTCGGAGGAAAAGGAGATTCGTGGGTTGGAGGGGGAAGAGAGGATTGGGAGAAATACAAGGAGGTATAAGTGGGATTTGGAAGAGGTATTAGGGGATCTGTAGTGGGTGAATTAGAGTATGAGTGAGGCATATTTGGTTCTGTGTGGGGAAGAGAAATGGGTTAAGAGGTAAAGAATGCGAGAGAGTTGTACGGGGGAATGATTTTGGGGTCATTTGGGGAAGAAATAATTTGGGGGGGGGGAAAGGTAGGTGGCATGGGGAAATTTAGTTTGGGAATATAGTGTCTGTGAGTGGGAAACTGAGGTGTGGAAGTTGGAAGTCGTATGAAGTCCAGGAAGTTGAGCTGAAGGAAAACGCTCTTATTCTTTTTATTATTATTATTATTATTATTATTATTACTGGAAATTGGGGTCAATGTGTGAGAAATTAGGTAATGGGTGTGGTAGATTGGGGGAGAAAATAGGGAATACAGGAGGGTCGATTGATCAATTAATTTTCGGGAGAAGGAAAGAGAATGCAGCAGTGAAAGAGCTTGCTGAAGTGTGTGGGATGTTGGGGGGTTAAATAGGGTGCAGTGGGTGGAAATGGGGTGCTGAGTGTGGGAAATAGAGTTGGGGTGTTAGCAGTGCCAGAGGGTTTAGGGCAATTGAGTGGGGGTTTGGAGGGGTTGCAGCATTGAGAGGGGAAAGAAAGGCGGGTTGGAGAGGAGTTGCAGTGTTAAGGGGGGTGGAAGAAAGGCGGGTTTGAAGTGGGGGTGAAGCGTTGAGAGGGGGAAGAAAGGGGCGTTGGGGAGGGGTTGCAGCGTTGAGAGGGGGAAGAAAGGCGGGTTTGGAGTGGGGGTGAAGCGTTGAGAGGGGAAGGAAAGGCCTGTTGGAGAGGGGTTGCAGCATTGAGAGGGGGAAGAAAGGCGTGTTGGTGAGGGATGAGCGGGAAAAGTATAACAGAAGAGAATTAACATAGATTAAGGGCTAGCAAAGGAAATGTTGGGTATTTTTAGGTATTAAGGCGTCTGGCTGTAGAGATATAATTTTTAATCAAGTTTACGTATATATGCATTTTGTGAGTATATGTTAATCTCTCTCTCTCTCTCTCTCTCTCTCTCTTTTGCATCTGAGTGTGGATTTAAGCTACACATTCCGTTCCCGAGTTCCATCACTGTTCCCAAGGGCAGTGGATGGCCTCACACACCCTCACATATCATCACTATGCCACTAATACCCACCGTCCATACTGAATACTTACAAGGTTTGTCTCATCCATGATCTGTCTCCGAAAAACTTGATTACAATCGTAAGCAGTTGTGTTCTGTGTGGGAAACTGGGTCACAAGGTCAGGCTTGCTCTACTCTGCTCACTTTAACTTGGCCTAAAATTGTCGTTTCTCTATATTAAATGTTGAACAGCAGGAAAGATTAACACTAGGATATGGTGCTAGTCACAAGGAAGTGCTGCCGTCGTACTTACTGCTGATCTGTAACCGATTAAAACGCTAGATTATGGTGCTAGTCACGAAGAAGTGCTATGGAATGGATGAAGTGCCATAGTACCGCCACTCTGCCACTGAGCAACGTGAAATTAGCAGCAAAAGGACGCAAATTCAGCCAAGTTAAAGTAAAGGAACTACAGAAATGTGAAGGTGTGGGTACTGAATTTTGGATATTTGGGGGAATGGGTGGTAGAAGGATCTGGGACACTGACATTTGGATCTGTAGGTGGGTAACTACTATGCCCCGAGGTGAGGAATTGGGTTAGGAGGTTAGGAATTGGGTTAGGAGATGAATTAGGAGACAGAAGGGAGGATACATGAGGAGAGGGGAAGGGTAGAGGGAGAGGGGAGGGGAGATGGAGGGGAAAGGGAAGGCTGATTAAGGAATAAGGGAAGGTATTTTAGAGGAGGAGAGAGTAAGAATAAGGAAGGGGTGAGGAAGGGTACAGTGTGGAATGGGCAAGGGGGAAAATGGTATATGAGTACACCTGTGGGAAATTGGGTTGAGAGGTTAGGAATACACCTTGCCGTTTGGGTAATGAGTTTGGGGCTGTGTGTGTGTGTGTGTGTGTGTGTGTGTGTGTGTGTGTGTGTGTGTGTGTGTGTGTGTGTGTGTGTGTGTGTGTGTGTGTGTGAGAGAGAGAGAGACGGTAAATGGTTTGAATATTTGCAGAGTAAAAAAAAAAAAAAACTAAATTAGGGAGCAATAATTATGTTCCCCCCAGTTCTTCCTGATTCTCTCTCTCTCTCTCTCTCTATTTTTCTTTTTTCCTTCATTAATTTCCTCAGTCATATTAGCTTTTTCGCCTCGTCTTTAATTCGTTCTTTCTCACCTCCTTCCTTTTCTTCATCCTTCCCACCTATCCCTCTCTCCCCACTCACCCTCCCTCCTTCCCCTCCCACAAACTTCCTCCCCTTCCGTTCTCGTTCCCCTCCAACCCCCCATCATCCCGCTTATCTCTCATCGTTCAATCTATTCCCCCTTCCTTCAGTTTCTCCAATCTTTCCCCTTCCCTCTCCATCCATCACCCCGCCCCCCTTCTCATAGATTATTGAAACTGGTTGCTTATAGGTGAAGTATTACAAAATGTAACTTTTCAGACTTTCCTATGAAATTTCCATATCAGTTTTTCCATGCTGCTTAGTGGTCCTCCTCACTTCCTGCCAATTTTAACTGGAGGGTTTGGAGGCGGGGGGAGCCTTCTTGCTTTACTATCCTTATCCTTCAGCATGTAGAATATTAGTCTACCGTGTAACAAGCAGCCTCGAAAGGACCGTAAGGTCTGTTGCAGTTTGCTTTCTTTGTATTCTTTTCGCTAGTCCTCCCCACCTCCTCCCTCCCATTTCCTCCAGTTTCCGTCGTTCCTCCTGCCCCTTCCACTCAGCTACCTGTACGCAACATCACCCTTCCTTCCATTCCATGTCTACATCCCATTCTACATTCTCTCCTCTTGTTTCACCATCCCCTACCCTCCCGTCCTTTATCCTTCCCTTCCCGCCATTCCGTATTTCTTTTCCTCATCCATTTTTTCCTCCATTCCACCTGTCTCTACTTCCGTTCCCCAATCCCTCCACCCCTTCTTCCCTACAACTTCCACTTTACCTTCCCCTCCCTCACCATCCCTCTGTCTCCCTTTCCATATCCCCTGCCTCCCATCATTCCTTTCTCCATTCTGAAATCTTCCTCCCACTCCTCTTCTAACCTATTTCTCTTCCTTCCCCTTCCATCCTCCATTCTGCCTCCCCCCGTTCCTCTTCCTCCCCCTTCCATCCTCCATTCTGCCTCCCCCCGTTCCTCTTCCTCCCCCTTCATCATTCTTCCTCCCCTCTGTTCCTCTGCCTCCCCTCTGTTCCTCTTCCTCCCCCCCCCCGTTCTTCTTCCTTCCCCTTCCTCATCCACACCTTCCTTTCTCCATCCCTCTATCCTTCCCCCATCCATCCATCTCTCCTCCATCTCCCCCTTCTCTTCCTTCCCCTTCCACCCCCTTTCTTTCGCCATCCATCCATCCTCCTTCTCCTCCCCCTTCCCCTTCTATCCCTGCTTTTCTCAATCCATCCACCTTCCCTCTCCACTTCCTTCCTCTTCCACCCCTTTCCTTCTCCATCCATCCAACCCTCCTCCCTCTCCTCCTTCCCTTCCTCTCCCCTCTTCTCCTCCCCGGTCCTTTCTCCATCCTTCCTTCTATCTTCCGTCTCCTCCTCTTCTTCTCCCCCCTTCTTCATGCTTCCTCCCTCTTCCTCTCTCCATCCATCCCTCTTCCTCTATCCATCCATCCCTCTTCCTCTCTCCATCCATCCTTTCTCTTTTCAAATCCATCCATCCGTCCCTCCTTTCTCCATCCATCCCTCCTTTCTCCATCCATCCCTCATTTCTCCATCCATCCCTCCTCCCTTCTCCATCCATCCCTCCTCCCTTCTCCATCCATCCCTCCTCCTCCTCCTCCTCCCCCTTCCACTCACTGCCTCTCAACTACACAACTTCGCCGGTTCGAAACTGAGCAAATAGCGCATTGATGGCGCCGTCCGCATTGTTTATAGCATGTTCGGTTTTACGACCACTCCGGCTCCATCGGCGGCAGACAGCTCATCCGAAACAAGTGATCCGTTCCGAAACTGCTCTTGTGTCCGATTCCCACGCTTCCGGTAACGTTCTTGGGGCATCGTTCGGAATGGAGTGTTCGGGAGAGTGTGGGATTCGACTCGAGCAATTGCGTGCCGAAATGCGGGGATTGTGCCGAAACGCGTTGTCGGCGTGGTCACAGGAGGCGTCGTTTGGATGGTTCGGCTTGGATGGTTCGGGTCTCGTCAGGGCTAAGAGGGTGATTGTGACTCTGACGGATTTTTTTTTTATGATTTTCTCATCGATTTTATTCAGATTTGGAGAGGATCCGTCTTAGTAGTTGCAGTTTCCATTAATACCTTAAGTTTGGTGGACTGTTATTATTATTATTATTATTATTATTAATTACCGAGCCGTAGTATGATTATTGTATGTTTTATGTTGGTGCTGTGTATGGTATGTTAATTTTCTGTTGATGTGTTTGATGGGAGGGGATCCTCTTTAAGCTGAATATAAGCTTTTGTCAATAGCAAGAATAAAAAAAAAAATAATCGTACTCTGAAATAGGTGTGTGTGTGTGTGTGTGTGTGTGTGTGTGTGTGTGTGTGTGTGTGTGTGTGTGATGCAACTTCAGCTTTCGATACCCCCTCCTCCTCCTTACTCCCCAACCCCCAACCTGTCAACCCTCCTTTCCTCCCTCTTGCATTGCCCCTCCCCTGTCTCCCCTCTTCCTCTCACCCTTACTTCTACCCCTTCTTCCCCCTTCCCCTTACTCCTCTTCCTCCCTGATTCCGTCCCCCTCTCTACCCCTCAGTACATTACCCACATCTCCCCGTTCCCCCCCTCTCCCTCCCCTGTACTCTATATTTCTCCCTCCGTCCCACCCTCTCCCCCACCCATTTCCTCTTCCACCCCTTCCTCCGCCCTCCTCTTCCGTCATCCCCTCTTCCTTCCTCCCCTCCCGTCCCCTCCCCTCTCCCCTTCTCCCCACTCCCCTTCTCCCCACTGTCCCAATAACACTTGAGAGAGAGAGAGAGAAGTTTGCCTCCAGAGAACCAACGCTGGACCTCTATTGTTATATCATCCACACACACACACACACACACACACACACACACACACACACACACACACACACACACACACACACTGGAGACGGAACTCGAGAAGGGCCAAGGAAAGGTAATGACTATTGAAAAATGAGGAGACGAAGAGAAGGTAGCTATGAGAGAGAGAGAGAGAGAGAGAGAGAGAGAGGGAGGGAGGAAAGGGGGTGAAAGGGGAGAGATAGTTGATACAATGGCTCCCAGGGGTGACAGAAGTTTAGTATTGGGGAGGAAGGGGTGGTGGGGAGATAGGAACTAGGAACCGAGAGAGAGAGAGAGAGAGAGAGAGAGAGAGAGAGAGAGAGAGAGAAAGAGAATCATGGTTTTCTGTCTTCGTCTCCCAGTCTACACGAATCGAGAGCCTGTGTTCGAACCTCAAGCGTGGCAGTCATTAAAGTGGTTACTGTTAAACTTTCCCATATTACGTAGCACATTGGGGCTCACGTTCAAATGAGCCTGGGGACACAACAACAGCAACAATAACAACAACAACACGTTCGTACCCTGTCGACCCATACCGATAGACACAAACATAACCAGAATTTGAGGGCACCCGGAGAGCGCATACCCCCGCCCACGCAAATAAAATGTTTGAATTATTACCTCAAACTGTAATCAACTACTCTTCCTTGACCCACCGTCCATCCATCCACCTTATCTAATTGAAATTCGGTTACTTCCTGAGATATCCTTTTCACATACAACGAACAAACAGACACGGATAAATACTTAACCTCCTCCAGCCTCGTTGGCGGAGGTAATGACAATACCTTCACATGTACTGCACTCACTAAACATCTTCCTCAGTGGGGAGGTTCGGTCATGCGATGATAATTCGGAGGAGGAGGAGGTAGAGGGTGATAATAATAATGATAGTAGTAGTAGTAGTAGTAGTAGTAGTAGCAGTAGTAGTAGTAGTAGTAGTAATAAAAATAATCATAATAATAATCATAATAATAATAATAATAATAATAATAGTCAGCAGCTTTCACATAACAGGAATTCGCAACGCAATTAAAACACCATCTTATTGTACAGTGAATATGAAAGGAAAACGTTGCCCGGCGAGAGTGAGAAACGTTTGGGCGGAATGCAAACGTTTATGTAACTCTCTACCAGTTCCATCATTTACACTCACAACACCGGGAACGTTTGGAGGAGGGGGAGGGGGAAGGGAAACTTGGATGGGAGAGAGAGAATGAGAATGTGGAGCGGGAGAGGGAGAGGGAAGGGAAGGAGAGAGAGAGAGGAGACAGAGAATGATTAAGAGGAAGAAGGAAGAGAAAGAGGGGACGAAGAATCAGAATGCGAAGAGTAGGAGAGAGAAGAAAGAGGAGGAGGAGGAGGAGGAGGAGGAGAGAGGAAGAAGAGGGAGAGTAAGGACAGAGGGCGGTGGAAGGAAAGAGAGGAAGATTGAGAGAGACGAAGAAGGAAGGAGAAAGAAAAGAAGGGGGAGTAGGAAGGAAGGGAAAGAAAATGAAAAGATGCAGGAAGAAGGGAGAAGAAAAACGAAGACAGGGAGTGAAGAAGAAACAGGAGAATACGAAGGAAAGAAAAACGAGGGAGAGGGGAGGAGAGGACGGAGGAAAAATATACAAAATTGATGGAGGGAATGGAAAGTGTGTGAGAGGAAATTTGGGAAGGAGCAGATGAGAGAAGAGAATGGCAAAAGGAAAATTTTAAAAGTAGAGAAAAATAATGATGAAAGTATGTGCAAATGCAGTTAAATAAGTACAGTGGAAGACAGGTAAGTATAGACAGACAGGTAGGCAGGTAGGTGGGTAGATAGGTGGGTAGGTAGATAGGTGGGTAGGTGGGTAGGTTGGTGGGTAGGGAGGTTGGTAGGTAGGAAGGTTGGTAGGAAGGTGGATAAACAGGCAGGTTGACAGACAGGTAGACTGCCATGAGCAGAAACAGTATGTAACGAAAATTAAAATGATTTATACAAGACACCATTGTTCATAAATATTTAATGAACTTTATAAAATACTTTTAAAATATACCATAAATTAAAGTTTTTTGTTTTTTTTTAAATCCTTGTGGAATGCTCAAGAAAATTTACCACAGCGTACAGACTTGGAAGAATCTCTCTCTCTCTCTCTCTCTCTCTCTCTCTCTCTCTCTCTCTCTCTCTCTCTCTCTGTCTCTCCTCATTTCCCAAATCCCTCATCCCATTCCTACGTCCCTTTTCCTTCACCACCCCTTCGTTTTTGCTTCCTTGTTCTTTTCTTTCTGTTCCTTCCCCCACCATTTTCCGCTCTTTCCATCTCCCCTCCCCTTTCCTTCCCCACCCCACTCTTCTTACTTCCCCTTCCCCTCCCTCCATGCTTCCTTCCCTTTCCCCTCCCTTCTTACTTCCTTCCCCTTCCAGTCCTTTCGTCTCCTTTCCTTCCCTGTCTTTCTCCATTCTCCCCTTCCTTCTCCCTGTTCTTCCTCCTCCCATTCTCCCTCCCCTCTCCCTCCACACTCCTCCCATTCTCCCTCCCCTCTCCCTCCACACTCCTCCCATTCTCCCTCCCCTCTCCCTCCACACTCCTCCCATTCTCCCTCTCCTCTCCCTCCACACTCCTCCCATTCTCCCTCCCCTCTCCCTCCACACCCCTCCTTTCTTGGCTCCCCCCCCCCTCGCTAATTCTCAATATGCCGCCACTTCAAAGAATTTACTTCCCTTGAACCTGTGGAGATTGTGCAAGGCCTCTCCTTTCCTTCCTTCCCTCCTTCCCTCCTTCCTTCCTTCCTTCCCTCCTTCCTTCCTTTCATTCATTCATTCATTCATTCATTCATTCCCTCCTTCCTCCATATTTCCTTTACTCTTTCTCTCCTTTTGTCTTTTTTTTTTCTTCCCGTCATGCAAATTTATTTTCCACTATTTTCCTTTCCTTGTTTCCTGGCTTAGTTCCCTGTTTGCTTCTTTCCCTTTCTCTCCTACCTCTCACGTGTATTTTCCTCCTTTCCTCCACCTGTTCTCTCCTTCTCCTTTCTTTCTCTCCCTCCGGTCTCCTCCATATCTCTCTCCTTCCTCCTCTCATCTCTCCCTCCTTCCCTCTCTCTTCCTTCCCTCCGTTCTTCACCATATCTCTCTCTTTCTCTCTCAAATTATCTTTCTCTTCCCGTGAATATTTTTAATACATCATCGCCTTTCCCTTTTCATTCCTTTTCCTATTTTTTGCTTTCTCCTTCTCATCTTTGCTCTCACATTCCATATTTCTCTCTCTCTCTCTCTCTCTCTCTCTCTCTCTCTCTCTCTCTCTCTCTCTCTCCCCCATAGTTTTTCTTCTCTTATACCCTTTTAACTCACGCTTACATTTCCCATTTCCATTCCATTAATTTTATTCCAGTACTTCCCTTTCATCTCTCTCTCTCTCTCTCTCTCTCTCTCTCTCTCTCTCTCTCTCTCTCTCTCACATTTGCCTCTGACCCGACTTAGTTTCCTCTGCAGATTCCCAAACTATTTTCATTAAGCCACCCACACGCGCGCGCACACACGCACACGCACATACACTTGCGCACAGACACACACATACACTTATACGCACACATACATACACTTACACACATTCATACATACATACACACATGCACACAACCTCAAATTACACACACATATGTGTATACCCAACCACACAAACACATACGTACATACACGCACACACAAACACGCACACATTCATACGTACATGCACCCACACCTCACAAATTACTTAACACACGCTCGATAGGTGCACATGGAAAGTTGAAGATACACATAAACCTGAAACTGTGTGACTGTAAAATGTTATACGTATTTGTGTGTGTGTGTGTGTGTGTGTGTGTGTGTGTGTGCACATTACTTTCATGTGAACCTGGATATACACATACAGATACACACACACGCACATGTTCAGATGAATATATACATAGCCATACACTTGTACACACGCATTTATGAACGTCCCGACGTAAAAACAGTCACACAAACGGAGATTCATATACATATACATTCATTCATAAATACGTGATACATAAATACATGCATACATACACGTGCGGACATGCCTAGGTATACAACCGATCATGAAGACAGACACAATGACGACGTACATGAAACATAATGCGTACATACATACGTGCATACACAAATACATGTATACATACACATACATATATCCCTAGGCATACAAACATGAATACACACACAATGACTGGAAATATATGAAACATACATACATAGTCTACACACACACACACACACACACACACACACACACACACACACACACACACACACACACACACACACAAAGCCTCCTGCCAGATTCGCTATCTGTTTTCCTGACTTCCTTCCTCCTCCTCCTCATCTCCTCCTCCTCGTTCTTCCTCCTCCTCCTCCTCCCACTCTTTCTCCACCATTCTTGTTTTTCTTCCTTTCTCTCTCTCTCTCTCTCTCTCTCTCTCTCTCTCTCTCTCTGTTTTGTTTTCTCTTTCTTCTCTTCTCCAGCTCTTTTTCCTACTGTCGGCGTTTTCCTCCTCTCATTACCTTCTTCCACCCCTTTCTTCTTTCTCATGATATATATTCTTTCTTCGTTAATTTCCCCACCCCCCTTTCTCTCCCCAATACCACTCTCCTTTCCTTTCTCTCCTTACTCCTCTCCCTCCCTCCCTCCCTCCTACTCTCCTCTCCTCTCTCTTTCCCAACTTCCCCCCCCATCCCTCCCTCCTTCGATTCTTTCAATTCCTCCCTCCCTCTCACTTCCTTCACTTTCATCCCCTCCTTCCTTCAAGCTCCTTCATTCTCTTCCCTCCATTCCTTCCTTTATTATATTTTTCTCTCCCTAGTCTGTTCACCCCATCTTCTCCCTTTCTCTCTCTCTCTCTCTCCCTCTCTCAATTCTTCTTTCCCCAAAACTTCTCTCTTCCCTTTCACTCCCTCCTTCACTCCCTCCCCCTCCTCCCTCTAATCCCCCTTCCCTCCCGGACTGTCTGGTATTGGATATATAGAGTGGGATTATGTCCAATTATAAAGTTGACCTCTCTCTCTCTCTCTCTCTCTCTCTCTCTCTGCTACGAAGAAACAGTGCTGGTGAGAGAGAGAGAGAGAGAGAGAGAGAGAGAGAGAGAGAGAGAGAGAGAGAGAGAGAAAATTGTAGCATTAAGAAAAACGAGAGAGGAAGGAAAAGAAGAGAATGGGAAGGATGAAAATCAGAAAGGAAGAAGGAAGGTGAGAGAAGAGCAAATAAAGGAGTATGAAAGAGATGATAAGAGAACTGAGAGACGTTGAGAAGAGAGAGAGAGAGAGGAAAGATGCATTACTGGGCTTCATCTTGCTCCTCCTCCTCTTCTATCCCTTGATCCTATCCACTGGGACGACTCTCTCTCTCTCTCTCTCTCTCTCTCTCTCTCTCTCTCTCTCTCTCTCTCTCTCTCTCTCTCTCTCTCTCTCTCTCTCTCTCAGAATATAAAAGCCTCTTCTAAACTGAGGAAAATCGTCAAAAGATGGATTGAGTGTACTGTTAAAGACGTCATCGTACTGAAGCGATTGTGTGTGTGTGTGTGTGTGTGTGTGTGTGTGTGTGTGTGTGTGTGTGTGTGTGTGTAGTGGCACCTGTTTAATTGGGTCGCATCATCGCCCCTTTCCTCCCATATTCTCCCCTCTTCTTCCTCCCTCCTTCCCGTTTTTCCTCACCTTCTTCCCAGTCTTCCTTCCTCTTCCTCCTCTTAACTCCATCGCCCCATTCTTTCTTCCTTCATACCCTCCGCTCTTCCTTCCCCTCTCCCCAGTCTTCTTTTTCCCTCCACCCCACACTCCCTCTCCCCTCACTTCCTTCCTCCTCTCCCCCTCTTCCCTCTCAGTTTGCCTTTCCACTCTTTCTCGTCTGTGTCCTCTCTCTCTTACACTATCCAACCCTTCTGTCTTCCTCTTTGTTACGTTATTGTCCTCTCTCTCTCTCTCTCTCTCTCTCTCTCTCTCTCTCTCTCTCTCTCTCTCCTTCCTCCTCCTCCTCCTTCTCCTCCTCCTCCTCCTCCTCCTCCTCCCATAAAACACCCTCTCCCCTCATCTATATGGCGAATGTGGTGTCAGGAGTCCTTTCATTAAATTCTTTTCCCCTCTTTTCCCCTTTGTGGCTATCCGATCAAGGGGAAAAAGAAGGAACTGAGAGAGAAATTTGCGATAAAAAGGGAAGAGGGGAGGAGAGGATGAATGGGAGAAGGAGCAATAGAGGGGAGGAGAGCCGTCCGAATAAGGAAGAGGGGAGAGGGTGATAAACGGAGAGGGAAGAGAGAATGAGGGGAGATTATGTGCTGAAGGTGTGTGTGTGTGTGTGTGTGTGTGTGTGTGTGTGTGTGTGTGTGTGAGAGAGAGAGAGAGACGGTAATTGTAAAGCGAAAAATTTAGAGATAGTAATTACTGGGGCGGAAAACGCAAAAAAAGGAGAAAAGTACGAGAGAGAGAGAGAGAGAGAGAGAGAGAGAGAATGTCATCGGGCTGAAGGGGTTGACTGGCTGCTTGTGTGGCTATAGTTCTTTCGCATTAACTTGGCCCAGATTCTCGTCTTATACAAACCTACTGCCCTACATCCTTTCCGCAGCACTTCTTCGTGACTAGCATCACATTTTCGTTTTTTTATCACATTAATCACGACGGAGAGGTGGCTTATTTAGGCCAAGTTAAAGTGAAAAGAGTGCTAATCTCCTTAACCCCTTCAGTTCGAGAGGCATCTTCTTAGCGGAATGAAACTACCTGAAGACACATAATTACAAAGGGTTCAAAGATAAGAAAATATTAAGGAGCACTGAAGAAAATATTAAGGAACAAGAAAATATTAAGGAAAATTCAAGAAAATTTTAAGGAACAATAATATACTAAGGAACATACAAGAAAATATTAAGGAACATTCAAGAAATTTTTAAGGAACAATAAAAAAAATTTAAGGAACATACAAGAAAATATTAAGGAACATACAAGAAAATATTAAGGAACATACTAGAAAATATTAAGGAACATACTAGAAAATATTAAGGAACACAATATTAAGGAATCAGAAAATATTAAGGAACCTTCAAGACAGTATTAAGGAACATACAAGAAACTATTAAGAAACAAGAAAATATTAAGGAACAAAAAAATATTAAGGAACATATAAGAAGATATTAAGGAGTCATACTCTAAACAGGGAGCCTCCTAAGGACACGAGAATACGGGCCAAGGAGGAATAGAGAGAGGGGAAAAAAATAAAAGGATTACAAGAGGGTAAAGAGAGAGAGAGATGAGATGAACAGGGATAAAGAAAGGAGAGAAGGATTACACTGGGGGAGAGAGAGAGAGAGAGAGAGAGAGAGAGAGAGAGAGAGAGAGAGAGAGAATAACAAAACAAAGTGCTTTAGGCAATAAGATGAGAGAGAGAATGTGAGACGCCTGGCCAGGAGTGAAAGAAAGAAAATAATGAAGGGGAACAAAACCAGACAAAAAGAAGGCGAATAACGAGGGGAGAATAAGAAAAAAAAAAGATACAAATAGATAAAGAGGTCTATTAAAATATGACGTGTCGTAAAAAAAAAAAAAACGCCAAGATAATGATAATAAGAAGAACAAAGAGAAAATAAAAAGCAATCAAGGAAAAGGAGGGAGAACAAAAGCAAAATAAAAAATAAAAACAACGTACATTAGAAGGAAGAATAAACAGGGAAAATAAAAACGAATAAGGGGTTAAGATACATCAAAAGCAAAATGTAATAATAATAATAATAATAATAATAATAATAATAATAATAATAATAATGTGCAATAGTAAAAGTGAGAAAATGCAATGAGCCTCAGACAGACATTAAATCCGATCAAGGTAACTGAGCCTAAACAGATTACCCTTTTTTCCTCGTCGTCGTGAAAGTCCCTCTTGAGATGAATAATATCGTCTTAAAGCAGCAACCATGCATGAAGTAAAGGAGGTCATCGTATTCAAAGGGTTCGTTGAAATTCTTATCCCCTCTCTACGAAAGATTTCCCGTGAGCCTATTAAATGAGTCTACACACCCTCACATCTTCTCATTCTTCAGTCAGCTGGCCAGTTTTGGAACGATTATATTTGTCCCCCTCCCTGCCTTCGACCCCCAAACTATTAAACGCATCCTCTTCCCATTCCTCCTCCCATTCCTCCTTCTTCCTCCTCTTTTGTTTGTCTATGCATATATTACAGAAAAAAAATGAACGCTTGTAAATATGTGTAGTACGAGTTACGCATTACATCAACCATAATATTTGTACGTACATAACTAATCTTACCCATTTAAGCACAGAGTTCCTACAACCTTTGCTTTTAAATGTACATATACCGTATAAATAGTATATACATCCGCACCATGAATAGACCCTCCCTTTCCCAGTAAAAATAAAGGGACACAAAGAAAGACAAGAAAATTCCCGTATATATAAATCCGTGACGCCAAAAAAGAAATCCCCGTATATATATAAATCCGTGACGCCAAAAAAGAAATCCCCGTATATATATAAATCCGTGACGCCAAAAAAGAAATCCCCGTATATATATAAATCCGTGACGCCAAGTAAAAATAAAGGGACACAAAGACAAGAAAAGAAAAATCCCCGTATATATAAATCCGTGACGCCAAAAAAAACAATAGCATCAGGAGCAACAATGGTACCTCCCACGGCCAGCAATCCGGCGGAGAGGTAAAAGTGGAGGAGCCTTGCGCAGGGGAAAGAGACCCACTCCTTGTTTTTCATTGTGTTTAAAAGGGAGAGTTTTCATTGGCGTTGTTGAGTGGCTGTGTTGCAGGCCATTTTAATCACTGGGAAAGAGGGAGGGAGTGGGAGGGAGGGTGTAATGACTAGAGGGAGGTATGGGATAGTGGGAAGGTGGAAAGGAGAGAAGGAGGACAAGAGAGAATCATGGGAAGGTGGGAGGGGAGGAAGGAAGGAACAGAGGAAAGAAAGGGGGGAAACTAGGGAAAGGAAGGCTGGCGATGGAGAGAATGTGGGATAGAAGGGAGGGAGGGAAGGAAGTAATGCCTCGAGTGGGGGAAGAAAGGGATAATGGAAGGGATAGAGAGGCAGGAAAGAAAAGATATGGAGAGAGGGTGGGATAGTGGAAGGAATGGCAGCAGCGAAGGGAGGAGATGCAAGAAATGGGAGAATACTAAAATTGGCATAAAATGGACAATACTGAAATGGGCACAAATAAAATGGGTAGTACTGAAATGGGCACAAATAAAGTGGGACAGTACTGAAAAGGACAAAACTGTAATGGACAAAAATAAAACGAATCATACTCAAATGGACAGTACTGAATGACATATAGTGGAAAAACTGAACAGTACTGAAAGGAACACAATTAGAATTAGTGGGATGGTAACGAAATGGACAATCTTTTAACAACTTGAGTGAGTCTGAAGCATCCTAATATTTTTCTTCTTTACATCTTAACACACACACCCCCACCTTCCCCCACATCCTTCTACATTTCACTACACCTTCCTCCTCCTTCTCTCACACCCCTTCCAGACCACATCCACGTCCTTCCACACCCTGTCATCCCCCCACCCCTTTGTACACTTACCCCTATTCATCCTACATCTCTTCTATCGTTCCACTTCCTACACCCCAGATACACCCCTCCACACACCATTACACCCTCCAGTTCATTATATACCCCTACACAAACCACTTCTCCGCTTCCCACACTACTCCGCATATTTCCCACACTCCACAACACCCAAGTAACCCCTTCTCCTCGTTATTACTCCCCACACCACTCCACCTCCCACACTACTCCGCTTCCTACACGTCAAAACACCCAGTACACTTCTCTACATCCCACTACACTCTCCACCTCCTTTCTACACCCCTTTGCCCTCCACCGTCACTCATTTCCTTTCATCCCCTTAACACTCCTACACCTCCCCACCTTAACAACACTCTTACACCCTCCAGTTCCCTCACACACCCATGCACACCTCCACACCACGCCGTCTCCGCCATTTCACACACCTTCTACACTCCACAACACCCAGATACACCCCGCTATACCCTCCACCTCCCTCCTACATCCCGTACCACTCCTTCACCTCCTCCACCACCCCACTTCCTTCCCACATCCCTCCACACCCCATAACACCTTTCCCACACCCGTGCACACTCTCACACCACGGTCTCTCCATCTCCTCCACCACTCCACTCCCTTCCTACACTCCACAGCACACTCCTACTACCCCCCCCCCCGCCTTAACCCTGTGACTGGGGCGGGGGGCGAGATCAACATTTCTCGTTATGTAAACGACCGCTGCCTTCGGCTCCAGAAACCAGCTGTGATTCATCATTCGCAGCTGCCGCACCCTAACTGCTGCCTCCCCCATCCCACCCCATCCCCTCACCCCCCACTGCCTCCCCCACCTAGCTCCACCCCCCACTCCACACCGCCACTTCATTCTCCCCAGCCACTTCCTACTTACCCTCTCTCACCCCACTTCATACCTTCCTTCCACCCTACCTTTCCCTCCACCTCATCACTTTTCCCCCTTCCCCTACTATTTCCACTTTCTCCATCCCCCCCTCTCCTACCTACCCCCATATTAACGCCAGTTTTCCAAACCCCCCTCCTGCTTACCCAAACCCTACACTTCTCCACTAACCACCACCCTACCCCTCTCCACTTCTACTACTGCTTCGTCTGCTATTTTTTCTCTGCTCTGGTCTGTCGTCTGCTTGTACTGTTCCCAAATCTGCTTTAAATTTATGGTCTCATCTCAAGTCTGTTTTCCCTGCTAATACTTCTGCTCTGTTATCTGCTGTTACGGCTTTTGGTTCTGCTGCTACACCTGCTTCTGCTTTCCATCCTGCTCTCCTACCGCTGGTCTTATCTTGGGACTGATTCTGCTGTTTCTGGTGCTACTGCTGGTATATTTCCTGCTGTGGATTTGCTTCTGCTGCTACCTCTACTGCTGTCAGGCCCTCTCTACCCTCCCCCCCAGAACTCCCTGCTCCTCCACTACTACTCCTACCGCTGCTCTCAGGTTTCCTCCTCCTCCTCCTCCTCCTCCTCTATATGGCCACTTCAGAATGGGGCTCCGTATATTACAAAAGGAACTCAATATTCCTCACTTCTGCTCCTTAACTTCCTCCCTCTCTCTTTTCCCCTCCCCCCCCACCACCACCACTTGGCTCCCATTCCACTCCCTCCTTCCAACTCCCGTCTCCTCCCTCTTTCCCGTCTCCCTCCTTTTCCATCCCTCTTTTTTTCCTATTTCATCTCTTTTCTTTCCTTCCCTTTTTTTCTTCCACCCTCCTTCCCTCCGCGTCTTCTCTCTTTGAAAAAATACCTCCAACAGTCCTCTCTCTCTCTCTCTCTCTCTCTCTCTCTCCCCCCCCATATCCTCTGCTTCTTTACTCCAGCCTCCTTTTCCTGTCTCTTCTTTCCTGTCTTCTTTACTATCCTCTTCTTTCATTTTCACTTTTGTTCCCTACCTCTCTCACTTATTCCTTCCTTCCCCAACCTCTCATTCTCTCCCCTCCCCCCACCTCCCCTCCCTCTCCCTGTTCCATTCTTTTTTCCATTTCTCTCCCACTATCTCTAATTTTCCTCCCTCTCTTTCGATTTCTTTCTGGCTCTTATTCTCCCTCCCTTCCTCCCTCCCTCCCTCTCCTCCTACTGCCACCCCTTCCCCCTCCTCCAATCACCCCCTCCCTCTCCTCCAGTCACCCCCTCCCCCTCCTCTTGCTACACCCTCCCCCCTCCTCCACTCACCTCCTCCAGTCATCCCCTCCCCCTCCTCAAGTCATCCCCTCCCTCTCCTCCAGTCACCTCCTCCCCCGCCTCCAGTCACCCCCTCCCCCCCTACTGCCACCCCCTCTCCCTCTTCAAGTCATCCCCTCCCTCTCCTCCGGTCACCTCCTCCCCCGCCTCCAGTCACCCCCTCCCCCTCCTCCAGTCACCCCCTCCCCCCCTACTGCCACCCCCTCTCCCTCTTCCAGTCTCCCCCTTCCCCATTTTCCCTCAGATGACATTAATAGCTTTGAATGGACACTACCATCCCTTTCTCAAACGCCATGATCCCTGCCATTTTGAGAGAGAGAGAGAGAGAGAGAGAGAGGGGGGGAGTTGAGAGAGGGGAGGAGGTGCTGAATCAACAGAGGGGCTGCTCATTATTACGGCGCTAAGGAGGCCTTGAGTGTTGACCGTACGGAAGGAGGAGGAGGAGGAGGAGGAGGAACGAAAATAAGGACTAATGAATAAAACGTTCGTAAAAAGAGAGAAAAACAACAGCAGAAGAAAAAGGGCAGTGAAAGAAACGAAGAATTAGTCAAGATTATTGTGAGAGAGAGAGAGAAAGTTGGAAAATATTGGTGGAGACGCATATAACTGAAGCACCTTCCTTGTTTCTAGTGTTTATAAAGCGATTCATCGCCATACTTCGAATCCAATGACCAACCTGCTGGGACAGTGAACAACGTACTGGGATAATGAACAACGTGCGGGGACAATGAACAACCTGCTGGGACTGAACCTGCTGGGACAGTGAACAACGTGCTGGGACAATAAACATTGTGCTGGGACAATGAACAACGGGCCAGTCATCGTGTGTGTAGTCATTTTGTGACCGAATCGTTGACCCTGCCCTGTGCTGTTGACCTTTTCATCGATGGCTATTACAATCGAGTCACATCATTCTTACGGGTCGCTTCATTCTTACGAGTTACATCATTCTTACGCGTTACTTCATTCTTACGCGTTGCTTCATTCTTACGTAACCTTCGACTCGTCCAGCGAGTTAGGTTTAAATCGGAGCAAAATTGTTTAAGTTGACCTTGTCCTGTAACCTTGACCTCTGACCTATAATCTGAAAATATAGTAGTAATTCTATCCTCATTTTACCCTGTCGCCTTCCACTAAGTTTAAATAAATCGAATAAAAACCATTTGAGATAAAGGGCCAAACTTTTGATCTTGCCCTGTTATCATTACCTTTGACCTTTCGTTCTCATACTGCATCGCTTCACCTATTCCTGTCCCTCAACCCTTCCACCACGTTTGGTCAAAATCGGATCAGAACTGTTTTTAGTGTACCTCTGCCTTTACCTGTATGACTCTTTCCGGCCAAAAATTAACCACCTGTTCCTCTGATGGTCTTCAATGATTGTGTCAAATTTGGTGTTATTCCATTTAATACTTTTTCCATAATCCTGCAGACAGACAGACAGACAGACACAGAAAGACAAACAAACAGAACCAAACACATTACCCCCACGAGCTTTCGTTCGTGAGTGAAAAAAGTGAACGTAGCAAGAAAAAAAAATCAAGAACAGGCAAGAAAAAAAGAGCAGCCAGAGAAAAAGGATGTTAGGTTCGAGAAAGAGACGAGAAAAGAGAGTGAGAGAGAGAGAACTGAGGCGGAAGAGTGAAGGAAAAAAGGCATGTGATTGGATTAGAGTGGTTCTGGGTGGGGGAAGACGGAGGGGAAGAACGAGGAAGAAATTGATGGAGAAGAGGAGGAGACGCAAGGAGGAATTGGGAGGAGGGAGGAGGAGGGATAGAAGGGAGAGGTGGAGATGTGATATAAACACAGAGAAGAGAGAAGAAGAAGAGGGACGAGAAGACAGGAGAAGATGAGAGAAGAGGAAGAAGAGAAGAAGAGAAAACCAGAGAAGACAGAAGAGGAGGAGGAGGAGAAAAAGACATGAAGAAGTGGAGGGACAAGAAGGAGATGGAAGAAGAGGAAACGAGGAGGATGAGAAGATAGGAGGAAAAAGAGAAACAAAGAAGCAGCGACACTATCCCATCCTCCCTCCCACTCTCATTCCCCTCCCTCCCTCCGGCTTCCTATCAATTCTCTTCCTTCATTTCTCCTTCTTTCCTTCCCTCCTTCCATTATTTTTTCTCTCTCCCTCCCTTCCCTTGTTTCATTTTCTTCATCTGCATTCCATCTTCCTTCTTTCCTTCCCCACCATCACCACTTCTTTAATTTCCTTTTGAGTCTTCTTACTTTACTTATCTTAGGCTCATAGAAAAGATACCACAATCACGGTCTTCCCTGTAGATCAATTGGTCTTTGCTTTGTACTCCTTTTGTATTCCTTCCACTCACCCTTCTCCCCAATCCTCCTTCTCTCTCTCTCTCTCTCTCTCTCTCTCTCAGTCTTTCCTTCCCATCTCTCCCATTCTCCTCCTTCCCACGTTTCCCCACCAAATCGTTCTCTCTCGTCTCCTCCCTTCTTTCCTGCCTCCCTCCTCTCTCTCTCTTTTCTTCCATCTCTCATCTCCCCTCCATTCCTTTCCACGTTTCCCCACCATCTATCTCCCATCCTCCCTCCCTCCCTCCCTCCTTTCCACAACTCTCCCTCCCTACTTCTTTCCTCCTTATGTCCTTCTCTCCTCTCCTTATTTTCACGTTTAAGCAACCATCTCTCATTCTCCTCTTCGTCTGCATTTATTTCCCTGTCGCTCTTCCCTGTCACTCATTCTCCCTCTTCCTGTCTCTTCCTCCCTATCCCTCCTTTTACGTATCCTTCCCGTCTCTCATTCACTCCCCTCTCCCTCTCCGTCCTTTCCTCCCTCCTTCTCTCCCTCCCTCCTTCTCTCCCTCCCTTCCTCCCGCCCTCCCTTTCGCCTACTCTCCCTCCCTCTCTCCATCCTCCTCTCCCTCCCTTCTCCTCTCTCTTCCTTCTTCTCTCCCTCCCTCCCTCCTTCTTTTCCTCCCTCCTCCTCTCCCTCCCTCCCTCTCTTCTTCCCGGTAAAGAGGAATAAATCAGTAATCGTGCCCAGTGAACCGCGGCCGAGCCAAAGGATGCTCTTAATTGGGATGGGTTCGAATACCTTGATTGGCAGGTGTTTGTGGTCCGTAATGAGGGGGAGGGGAGGGGAGGGGAGGGGGAGAGAGGGGGAGGGGAGGGGGGAGAGAGGGAGGAGAGGACAAGGGAGGGTAGAGGCAGTAGAGGAGGGAAGGGGTAAGGTTAAGGGAGGGTAGAGGTAGTAGAGGAGGGGAGGGTAGAGGTAGTAGAGGAAAGAAAAGGAAGGGAGGGAGAGACGAATATCGGAGTGAAGGGGGAGGGGAGGGAAGGGGAGGGAAAGGGGAGAGGAGGAGGAGGAGACAGGGGAGGTGGTGGGGAAAGAAGTTATAAGACTGAAATAGAGAAGAGGATGGGGATGAAGGGAGGGGGGAAAGGAAGGGAAGGGGTGGAGGAGTTAAAACTGGATGGAGGGGAGAAAGGAAGGGTGGAGAGAGAGAGAGAGAGAGAGAGAGAGAGAGAGAGAGAGTGAGAGAGTGAGTCTATAACTGGGCTCAAATCAAACGTACCCTATTTCACTCATCTCCAGATCGGAAGAAGTAATTTAATTCAGACTCTCTCTCTCTCTCTCTCTCTCTCTCTCTGTTCCTGTTCCGTGTCTCCTCCCTTTGCTTTCCCCCCGTCTTCTTCCTTCCCTCCCTTCTCTCATATCCTCTCTCCACTTCCGTTCTTCCCTCCCCCCATCTATCTGAGTCCTCTCCTTCCCTCTCTTTTCCTCTCATCTCCTTTCCTCTCTACCTCTCTCGTTTTCGTCCCTCGCTTCCCATCTCTTTCCCTCTTTTTCCCTCCTTTCTTCACCTCTTTTATCTCCTCCCTCTTCTTCTCCCCTCCTTACCTCCCCCACTTCCCTCCCCCTCCTCCCTCCTTCCCTCCCCGTCATCTCTGTCTCGACACAAACACATCGGGTCGATATAGCCAGCGTCTCTTCTTCCTTCTCTTATTCCTCCCTCTCTCCTTTCCTCTTCTCTCCATCTCCTTCCTTCCTTCCCCCCCCCAATTTTTTCCCTCTTCCTTCCCTTCCTTCACTTATGTCCTTCCAAGTCTTCTCCTTTCCTCCAGTTTCCTCTCTACCTCCCTCCCGTCCCTCCAACAGTCCCTTAACCCCTTCAGCAGGGCGACGTCTTAATTCTTACCATCTCCAGACGATTTTCTTCGGTATCAGGAAGCTCTCCCAAAATGAAAGAGTTAATGAAGGCTGAATCTAACCCCTCCAGGTTAGAAATCGTCTCCTCAGCTGAATAAAATCGTCTGAAAATAGCAGGAATGTACTAAAAATGTCCTTCATATTTTAGTCTTGCTCTCCAGACGCTTTTATGCAGCACTGGGGATTTTTTTCGAATATTATTGTTTATATGGAATTATTTAACTATTTTCCGTTAATTTTTTCACTATTTTGGATCCTTCCCAAGTGGAATACAATCGTCTGGAAATAGCAAGTAATAATAATAATAGTAATAATAATAATAATAATAATAATAATAATTAATAATAATAATAATAACGAGGCATCGGACTGAAGGAAAGATTACTACTACTACTTCACAAATAATAATAATAGTAATATTAATAATAATAATAATAATAATAGTAATAATAATAATAATAATAATAATAACGCCAGAAATAATCAGTCCATTATATCACTTAATATCTCTCCTTGATAAATGGGACTCAATCTCGCATCAGAAACGCCAGCTCACTACTATTTCCACTCGGCCACAGCGCCCCTAGGAAGAGTTGGGAGCAGTTTGGGAGCATGTGGGAGCCATTGGGAGTGACCGGGAGCTTGTCGGGAGAGGCTGGGAGTGGACTGGGAGTGGGTGATTGGGGGCTTGTGAAGTGATTGGGGCTGGCTCGTTGGGAAGGCATGGGGTCATTCTGGTGAGGAGTGGGAGTGATTGGATGTGTGTGTGTGTGTGTGTGTGTGTGTGTGTGTGTGTGTGTGTGTGTGTGTGTGTGTGTGTGTGTGTGATAGGCATTAACCAACTGGGTGCGGACATGAAGGTGTATGAAATGGCTGATTAGATAGTCGAACCCTATACATAAGCCTTATCCACTGTGACTGCTTTGGAAATGCTAAGATGAATTTGGGAGTCCCCGGATTTGGATGGGGAGTGCTGGGGGGGGGGGCTTGTACGAGGCTAATTGCAGCTTCGAGGCGGAAATTTAACGCTGCTTCGAGTTTCGTGGTGTTAGTGAACCATTTACCACCACCAGAGGCATTTAAAGCCAGTACAGTGCCATTGGAAACCCAGCACGGAACGTAGATATATGACGTCACTCACACACACACACACACACACACACACACACACACACACACACACACACACACACACACACACACACACACACACACACACACACACCTTCCCTGTGAGAGTTTAATGGGAGGGGAAACTCAAGCCCTCCTTCCCCCCTTTCCCCCTCAGCTATCTTTTCCCATCTTCTCTCCATTGTCCCCTTCTCCTTCCCACTCTCCCCTCCCATGTTCCTTCCTCCTCTAGCCCTTCCTTCTTCCCCCCTTCCATTCTACTCTTATTCTTCCTCCTTCTTTCCCACCATATGTTCCTGTTCTTCCTCGTTTCCTCTTACTATCCCATTCATTTTCTTTGCCCTCAGCCCTTCTCATACACAACATAGTATTTCATCCCTCTCTCCCACCCCTCTGCCCGCTCCTCTTTCCTTTCCCTCCTTTCCTTCCATCTTCCCCCCCCCCTTCTTTCTCTTTCCCACATTCTCTCCTCTCCCCATTCCTCTCCCGCCTTGACTCTTTCCCTCTGAAAATACTGCAAAGGTAAAGCAGCTCTTGTATTTGTGAGGGGAAGCTCTGATCCTCTCTCTCTCTTTCTCTCCCCTCATTTCTCATTATCTCGCATCAAGTCTCCCCTCCTCTCCTCTCCCCTCCCTTCCTTTCCTCTCTTCTCCCCTCTCCTCTGGGAGTCCTGGAAGGGTGAGACAACTCTTCTGTTTGCAAGGGGAAATTCGGGCCCCTCCTTCCTCCCGTCTCTTCTTACCCATTCCCTTTCTTGTCCCCTCCCCACCATTCCTCGACCGCCCTTTCTTTCATAGCATTTTAGCACCCTTCTTGAGTCTCCCTTCCACCTTCTCCCCGTCTTCTCTCTCCCTTCACTCTCCCACTTTTCCCCCCTCCCTTCTCTCTCCCACTTTTCCCCTCGCCTTCCCCTTGTGAGATGCCTCAAGCCACTTCACACCTATACTCTCTGCTTCCCCTCTCGTCCTTTCCTCTAGCAGTTCCTCAAAGTATCTCTCTTCTCCCCTCTCTCTCCTCCCCCTCCTCTTCTCTACCGCAGAATCCTCGGAGGGTGCAACAAAGATCACTGAGCCACCCACCTCCTTTTTCCTCATATCCCCCCCCCCCTTTTTCCTCCCTCCCCTCACACTTCCTCTCCCCTCTCTCTTCCCCTCTGAGAATCCTGGGAGGCCGCAGCAACTCTTGTGTTTGTGAGGGGAAACTGTGAGCCATTTCAACTTGTGGTGCTGATTGAAACTGGTAATGACTTTTGGTCCTGGCCAGAGATAATAGTTGAGTCCCCCCCTCTCACCCCTTTCTCTAACCTCTGTCTTACTTTCCTTTTGTTACTTTCGACGTTGTTTGTGTACTGTTGTCCCTGGCGTGATGTTGGTTTGTCTGTTTTAATTGCTTAGTCCTCCCAGTCGCCTCTTTCACTGACCTCCGTTTTACTCTTTGTCTGTGTGTCTGTGTCTGTGTGTTTGTAGTGTTAGAGTCTCCCCTACAATTGTTATGCTTTAGTTGTTATGTTCCTTCTCTCACCCCATTCTCTACCCTCTGTTTTATTTTGTTACTGTGTGGATTTTGTTTAATGCTGTTTGTGTGTGTGTGTGTGTTTTTCCTGTTTCTTCCTCTCGCTTTGTTTTTTTTTTCTGATTTTTATTGATTGGTGTTTTGGATGTCGTCTCTGTAGTTTCTTGTTTTACCTGTGTGTGTGTGTGTGTGTGTGTGTGTGTGTGTGTGTGTGTGTGTGTGTGTGTGTGTGTGTGTGTGTGTGTGTGCGCGCGCGCGTGTGTGTGTGTGTGTGTGTGTGTGTGTGTGTGTTTTGGTAATGTGTGACCTAGTGTTTGTGTAGGTTTTGTTTGTGTTGTGGTAATGTGTGTGTGCCTGGGTGTGTTTGTGTTGTGGTAATGTATGTGGTAGTGTGTTTGTCTGCCTGTGTATCTGTGTACCGTTTGTTTGTGCTGTGGTAATGTGTGTGTGTGTGTGTGTGTGTGTGTGTGTGTGTGATGGTAATACGTGAGGTAGTGTGTTTGTCTGTGTGTGTGTCTGCTTGTGTGTGTGTGTACCGCCGTGAGCGTTATGTAAAGGCATGCTTACGGTCATCACATAATTCCATTGCGTTTGTCGCGTGTTAATTTAAGCCTCTCAGTTCGGTCACCTCATTTATTGTTCTTAGCCAATTTTCACCATCTTTCATTTAGATTTTTTTTTTTTTCGATTTTCCGGGGTCAGATCTAGCCTTCCTTAACCCCTTCAGTACGAGAGATCTGCCCTAAGCTGAGGAAAATCGTCTGGAGGCAGCAAGAACAAGCTCCAGAAAATACGTCGCCGGGTGGAAGGAGTTAATGTGTTGGTTTTGTGAGCTCTTTGTGTGTGTGTGTGTGTGTGTGTGTGTATGTGTGAGAGAGAGAGAGAGAGAGATAGTGGGTGGAGAATGTGTTTTATTTACGTGGCACACTAACCTGTTTGACCCACACCACAGCCAGTCAAAACCCTCCACTCTCTTCTCTATTATATTTATTTATTTACTAACTTATTTACACGTTAATCACACACTGGTTTAATCACAGTGTTTGTCTTTTTTGTAGATATTATTATGTATTACCTGTATATTATTATTATTTTAGTTTACTGGTGTCTTCCTTCTCCACCTGTCCTTATATACTGCAGTGATGATGATGATGATGATGATGATGATGTCCTTATTTGCTGCAGTTATTGGTGGATGCATTTTACTTCAATCTCTGTTGGGGAGGAATAAGATTGGGGTGGTGATGATGATGACTGATAATTATGATGATGATGATGATGTGGGTGGTGATGATGATGGGGGATGGAATAAGATTGGGGTGGTGATGATGACTGATAATTATAATGATGATGATGATGTGGGTGGTGATGATGATGGGGGTTGTGATGATGATGATGATGATGATGATGTGATGATGATGATGATGATGATGATGATGATGATGATAATGATGATGTGATGATGATGATGATGATGATGATGATGATGATGGTGATGATGATAATGATGATGATGATGATGATGATGATGATGATGATGATGATTTTCTGAAGGCTGAGAGGCAGGTAGATTAAAGAAAATGGAGAGTGGCAGATGAGATGAGGAAAAGAGAGGGTGAAGGGGAGAGAAAGATAGGGCAGAAGAGGTTAGTATGGGGTTGAGGGGAGGGAGGGAAGAGTAATGGGGGAGAGGGCAGATGGGGGTCGTATGGAGTAGGGGGAAAGGGGGAGTAGTGGGGGAGAGTGCAGGAGAAGGGTAGGGAAGTGAAGAGAAGTGAGGAATCATGATGAGGGAAGAAAGGAGAAGAGGGGAAATGACTGAGTGGAAGTTTGTGGAAGATGGGGAGAGAAGAGGAGAGGGGGAAGACAGATGGTGAAAGGAGACTGATAAAAGGGGTAGGAAAGAGAAGGAAATTGGGGAAGAGAGACATTTGGGGAGAAGAGAAGAGTAAGGGGAGTTAGGGGAAGGAGTAGGAAGAGGCGAGGGGTAAGGGGGAGGCAGGGGGAAAGGGCATAATAAAAGGGACGACTGAAGAAGATAATTTGGTTTTAAGAGATAGCATAATGCAGATAGACACAATGTAATGTGGTGTGTAATGCCCTTAGACTATATTAATTACACCAAGATTCTTTTTGGCACAGTTATGCTCTTCATCTTTTAGTATTTTTTTTTATTATGATACTTCCCATTCACTTGCCCTGCCCCCTCTTGCTTCATTGTCCTTGTCTGTGGCTCAAAGAATAGTTAGTTATATTATACTTTACCCTATAACAAGCAGCCGCAAAACACCAACTGGTCTGTTGTTTTGCTTTCCTTTGTACTCCTTTACAGTCCTTTGCACTCCATTCTCCTTACTTCATTCGTCTCCATCTTTCCCTTCCTCCTCCCCTCACTTCCTAGCTTCTCATCTCTTCCCCTTCCCTCCCTTCCTCCATCTCGCTCACTTAACTTGCCTCTCCTCTTGCTTTCTTCATTCTCCACTTCCCTCCTCATATCCTTTCACCATTTTCCTCCCTCCTCCCCTTCCTCCCACTTTCCTCCTTCCCCTCATTCTCTCCTCACCTCCAGCCTTACCGCTTCTCATTTCTTCCTCTCTCCCCTCATCTTCATTTCCCTTTCCCCTCACTTCTCTTCCTCATCCGACAAACTTCTGTGCACCCTCTCTCCTCTTACTCCATTCATCCAATTGCTCATCCATTAACTCTATTCATCCATACATCAATCCATTCATTTATCTATCTCTGCATCTGTCCTCTTCATTCATCCATTCATCCACTCGTTTTACCATAATTATCAGTCATTCATCCACTCGTTTTACCATAATTATCAGTCATTCATCCATTCAGTCATTGTCATCCATCCACTCCATCTATCTGCTCATTCATCCACTCATCCATCCATCAACTCATCCATCATAATCGTCAACCTCTCCTCCAACCATTAATTCATTCATTCATCCATCCTCTCCATATATCCATCTGTTCATCAGCCCATTCATTCTTCCATCCACTCATCCATCCACTTCACTCATCCATCATAAACGTCAGTCACTCATCCTAGAACCAGTCATCCATCCATCTACTACAGTCATCCATCTACTCATCCATTCATTCATTTACATTCATCCACTCGTTTCCATCTAAACAATCCATCCACTTACCCATCCATCCTTCCATTTAACTTATTCACCCACTCATCCATCTACCCATCCATCCACTCCATTCAGCATCCGGCCACCCACGCATGCACTTCTCCATTCATACACACATTCACGCTCTATCCAATCACCCATCCATTCATCCACTCACCCATTCATACCCACATTCACGCTCCATCCAATCACCCATCCTTTCATCCACTCATCCATTCATACACGCACTCACGCTCCATCCAATCACCCACCCATTCATCCACCCATCCATTCATACCCACACTCACGCTCCATCCAATCACCCATCCACTCATCCACCCATCCATTCATACCCACACTCACGCTCCATCCAATCACCCATCCTTTTATCCACCCATACATTCATCCACTCATCCATTCATACCCACACTCACGCTCTAACCAATTACCCATCCATTCACCCGCCCATCCATTCATACACACATTCACGCTTTATCCAGTCACCCATCCTTTTATCCACTCATACATTCATCCACCCATCCATTCATACACACATTCACGCCCCATCCAATCACCCATCCTTTCATCCACTCATCCATTCACACCCACATTCACACTCGATCCAATCACCCACCCATTCACCCGCCTATCCATTCATACACACATTCACGCTTTATCCAGTCACCCATCCACTCATCCACCCACTCATCCATCCATCCATCATAATCATCAATCACTCACGAACCATCAAGCCTGCCAGTCACTCAGAACAGTCACTCGTCCGTCTAACTTTCATTTCTGCTTTCGTCCAACCAGGCAGTTGCCAGTCGTCCGTGTAACTGCTAATTAATCCCTCGTATCATTCACAGCCCATCCACTCACCCCTTCTGTCAGGATTTATTTAGTCATCATTGTCATCATCATCATCATCATCATCATCATCATCATCATCATCATTATTTAAGTTGGCAATTCATGCAGCCCAGCTCTCGTGACCATCCATCCATCTATCCATCCATCTATTTATTAACTTAGTAGCTGATCCATCCATTCATCCGTCCATTTATACATCCATCCATCCATCACTAACATCCTTCCTCCATCATAGAGACCATAGATTTATCCATCCATTCATTCATCCATCCATCACTAATATCCATCTGTCATATAAACCATCCACCAACCAAACCCTCTTAGTAGTAATATGACCATCCATCCATCCACCAGTCCATCCATCCATCCATCCACCAGTCCATCCATCCATCCTTCATGCCAGCCAACCATCCGGTCATTTAACCGTGTAACTAGAGTACCGGTCAGCGAGGCCAGTGAGACGTGTGCAATATAGCTCTCTCTCTCTCTCTCTCTCTCTCTCTCTCTCTCTCTCTCTCTCTCTCTCTCACACACACACACACACACACACACACACACACACACACACACACACACACACACACACACACACACACACACACACACACATCGCCTCGGGGTTCAGGTTCGCAGGTGAGAGAGAGAGAGAGAGAGAGAGAGAGAGGTATATTCGCTGCAACTGCCTCTCTTAAACGGTCCAACGGACTGGAAGGTTTTGGAGTAATGAAGTTATGGATTGAATTGGATTTTGATTTATAACCTGGACTGATTAATGAGTCAGCGATCAAATATTCCTTTACACATTTCTTCACCTGTTACCAAAGTTCATTTACTCATAAATTTTCTCTGAACTTTAACAGCAGTTCAGTCACACGCCTAACCCAACCCAACCCAACCCAACCCAACCCAGACGTAATCGAGGGTGAGGGATTAAGTGACGTGATATAAAAGGTTGGCATTTAATAAGATGTGAACGCGGGGCAGAATGGAATTGGTACTGAAAGAGGACTGATAATTTTGCTTCTAATTTGCCTTCCATTTACGGGAACTATAGTATGTAATGTGGTGTGTGATGCCTACAGACTTTATTAGTTGTGGTGGTGGTGGTGGTGGTGATGTGGCTTCCTACCCATCTGAACGTGAACCCAGTAGACTGCAGGTTGAGTTTACCATTCTTCGGTAATCCACCTTCTTTTTTGGGAAGGGATAGGAAGGGAGGTGAGGGATGTATGTATAAGCGCTGCCCGTTCTGTGCCATCACCTGAAGGCGTCCCAGTTCAACACCAATCTAGGGGTCAAGGGAAAGGTGAAGGGGGAGGACAGGTGAGAATTGCCCCATCTTTTACTCATCCCCATTTCTTCCCATCATCCTCTCCCCATGTATTTCTCACTTTTGTTAATTTTTATCGCCCATTTGCTCTCTTTCCCATCTTTGCTCTCCCCATTTCCCATCCATTTCTGACCTCTCTCTCTCTCTCCACAATTTTCATCCATTCTGTTATCTATTTTGTCATTTCTTTCTCCCTTTCACCTTTCCCCTCCATTCATTCCCTCTTCCGTCCCCTCCTCCTTTAACCCATCCTTTTCTCCCATTACTCCAGGCTTACCCATTCTTTCACCCATTTAATTAATTTCTCTCTCTTTAAATAATCCAGTCCAACCATTCCTCTATTTCCACATCGCTATTCCCCATTCACCCCTGTCTCTTTCCCTTTTCTTCGCTCATTTGTACTTCTCTCTCTCTCTCTCTCTCTCTCTCTCTCTCTCTCTCTCTCTCTCTCTCTCTCTCTCTCTCTCTCTCTCACCCACACACCCACACACACTCATCGCATTCCCCCACTTCCCCAGTCTAAACCCCGTTCCTCCATGTCCACCTCACCCATTCCCCCATTCTCCATCCCCATTTCAGATACCCCATCCCCAGTTCCTATTCCCCATCCATCATTCCCACATCAGCACCCCACTACTCATCCCCACCAATTTCCTCATTTCCCCATTCGCATGATCTCGGACAAACCCACGCAAAATCGAGGTCCGGGAAATTCGATTAAGTTCTGCGGTCTGAAAATCTGGGGTGACGGAAATTGACAGGTCTGGAGGCAAAATTGTCGGTCTGTCTACCTGGGGGCTTTTGTGACCTACCTGTTGTGACCCACCTGTTGGGGTCTGTCTGTTGCGGGGCTTACTGCTGGGGTCTTACTGTGGGGCCTTTCTGTTGGGATCTGACTGTTGGGGGCTCCGATTGAGGGGTTTCTGCTGGGGGCTTCTGTTGGGATGTCTTTTTTTTTTTTTTTTTTTTTTTTATAAATAACAGAACGGAGGAAGGAAAAACAAATGAGTAAAAAAAAAATAATCCATACACCAAATTACTGGTGTCCTCTGTTCATAAAATATCTGTAACAATTAGACTTGAACAGTTGTGGGTTGAAATTTGGAGGAAAACAACTCTGGGGAAGCGAGTTCCAGAGAGATGCAGTTCGGGGAATGAAAGAATTCTGATAGGCAGAAGTTCTGCAATATGGTTGAGTGACATTCCAGTCATGAGCGCTACCAGATGCCCGTGTAGCACGAGGGAAGGCATGGAGAGGTGGCACCATGGACGCAACTTCGTCTGAGCATTTGCCAAAAAAATATCTGTAAAATAATGCAAGGGAGGCAACATTCCTTCTTACTTGCAGGGGAGGTAGTTTATACGTAATGGCAGGGTTGTTAATGATTCTAACAGCTTTATTCTGAATTTTGTCTAGTTGTCTTAATGCAACCTCTCCACAACCATTCCACAAGGGTGAGCAATATTCAAGCTGAGAGCGCAGATGACTCTTATAAATTATAGCTAACTGCTCATCGGCGAAGAAGTTACGGACTCTGTACAATAATCCAAGTTTCTTTGAGGCGGTTTTAGCAAGTGATCTGACATGAGAGGTCCAGCTGAGGGCACTGTTAAGTGAGACACCAAGAATTTCAATACTTTTGGAGATGGGAATATTAGTAGCACTGAAGGTAATGTACGAATCTGGCAATATCTGTCTATTAGTAAACTGTATATATTTAGTTTTACTAGCATTAAAAGAGACAAGGTTGTTTTGTCCCCATTCACTGATTGTAGATAGATCTTGATTTATGGAGATGGCTGTACTGAGTTGAGAGGTAGAGATATTAGACTTTGTAAATGGATGTCTGAGTGTGAATGAACTATGTAGTGTTGAGTCATCTGCATATGAGTGAATGGGATTGTGAATGACAGATAAGAGATCATTAATATGAACCAGAAATAGGGCTGGCGCCAGAACTGATCCCTGCGGCACGCCGGCGTTAATTGAGTGGAAATTCGAATATACATCATCTACTTTTACTCTTATTTTCCTAACACTAAGATAAGAAGAAATCAAAGGAACAAAAGACGTTAGTCCATAGCAAGGGAGTTTGGACAGCAGGGAACGGTGCCATACTCTGTCAAAAGCTTTAGAGATATCAAGAGCTACTGCATGAGTTTCTCCAAAAAGATCAATTGATTGATGGATGGTATGAGTTAAGAGATTGAGTATGTCAATGGTGGATCTTTCGTGACGAAAACCGTATTGTCTATCACTTATTAAGTTGTTGGATTCAAGATGTTTTAACAATATGCTTATTAATTAAAGTTTCAAATACCTTACCAAGAGAAGATGTGACAGCTATTGGTCTGTAATTGGAGGGGTCAGACGAACTTCCTTTCTTCGGAACTGGGTGGATATTGGCTTCTTTCCATGAATTTGGGAATAAAGAAGTACGTATGCATAGTCTGAATAATTTAGCTAGGACAGAGGCAAGTTCAGGGGAACACTTTTTCAAAACAATTGGCGGAATTCCATCTGGGCCTGGAGCTTTGTTGGTAGGTAAATTGTCTAGGATGGATTTTACGTATCTTGTCTGTATTTTAAGTGGGGCAATTTCGGGAGAATCAAGTTCCAGTACTTGTTGGGGGCTTCTGTTGATGGGTTTGTGTGTGTGTGTAACGTATTAAACTTGGAGTAATAGATAATAGCGTGAAAATGTACAGCACACACACACACACACACACACACACACACACACACACACACACACACACACACACACACACACACACACACAACTCCCATGTGTGTGTTCGTTTCCCCCTCTTAGAGCACATAAGTTTACTGAAGTGATGAAGTTGGTGAGGCAGAGAGAGGGGAGGAAAAGGGAGAGAGAGAGAGAGAGAGAGAGAGAACTAAAAGGCTCAGAGAAAAATATATAGGAGGAGGGGAAGAGAGAAGCAGAGAAAAATAGGAGGAAAAAACATACAAGCTGGACACACAAATGGTTAGCGCAAGTGAGAGAGAGAGAGAGAGAGAGAGAGAGAGAGAGAGAGAGAGAGGAAATGAGCAAAAGGGAATAAGAGACACGTAAGGGTGGCGTTAAGGGGAAACTTTGATGAGAGAGAGAGATAGAGAGAGAGAGAGAGAGAGAGAGATTCAGACGACATGTATATCAGACAATTACAAAATCAATGTAATGGAAAAAGCACAAGAAAAACACAAGTATGAACATAGTATTTTTTCAACGGTGGGGAAAAAAATATATACGGAAATTAAAAAAAAAAAAAAAATCAAAAGAACGGAAATATGTGCATACTATTTTTTTTTTTTTTCATTTCGTTCAATTGTCAGTTTTTCCCAGAATGAGAAACTCTACAAAAGTCTCGTTCTGAAAAAAGTGATGGGCATTGAACTGAACAAAAAAAATAATATGGCTTTGAAATATCACGTCAGTAACAAAGATAAATTTATTATTAAAGTGGATAATACAGGTACTTTCTCCTTTAAGTTTTTAATTATATGCGTTGCTGTTCTGTTTCCATTATTTTTATTACCGCAACTGCACTGGTAATATTAATTAAACCCGCGCAAGCAAGAGCGAGAGCTGGGGGTATTGTAAAGGTCGACGTGTGTCTTTTTCCGTGTGTGTGTGTGTGTGTGTGTCTGTGTGTGTGTGTGTGTGTGTGTGTGTGTGTGTGTGTGTGGCTGACATATTGATTTTGAGAACTATAGATCAAAGCCCAAGGTGACACGGTAAGGTCAGCGTAAATAGTTTTTTTTTTTTTTTCGATCAGGCGAAACTTCGTGGAACCGTCCAGATTTAGACAAGGGTAAGCTTCAGATTTAGACAGCGGTAAGGTTCAGATTTAGACGGAGGTACGGTTCAGATTTAGACAAGGGTAAGGTTCAGATTTAGACAGCGGTAAGGTTCAGATAAAGTTCAGATTTAGACAAGGGTAAGGTTCAGATTTAGACAAGGGTAAGGTTCAGATTTAGACAAGGGTAAGGGATTCATTATTAATAACAGTCCGTCAGAGTCAGGGCCACAGGGGAAGGATAAAGCCATGGCCACAAGGGAAATTCGGTTTAACATTTTGATCCAGTTTGGAGCAAAGGTAGTGGAAGCGTTAAGGGTCAAGCAAGAATTAAGTAATTTGAGTCGAGGCAAAAGAGCAAAGTCATATATTCCGCCCCTAGACCAACTGGCGGGCGCGGGTATTGCACTTATGTAGGTACTCCTCGCGAAAACTGTTATGAATAATATTTTAACAACAGTCATCAGAGCACCATATTCTGAGTGGGTATGGGAGGTTTCGTGGCGCCTCTTCTTTAGCGATTTTTTTTTTTTTTTACACAATTACATCTTAACAATCTCTTGTGTGTCAGTCACATCCCTTTAATACTGACACAGTTTTTAGTAATACCTTAACAGAGGAGAGTGAAGGCAGATAAGGCAGAATAAATCGCCATGGGGGAGGTGTTAAGAAATCTCCAAAGTCACTAACAGTACTTGCTTACCTAGCCGTTTCTAACCCAGCCTAGCAGAAAGTGACACCTCATCTTAGGTAATAATGAGAAAAATGCCTGAAATAACAAACTGCTTTCCAATCTGCTACGTGTTTTCTCAGTCATGGAAATTGCCTAATGTAATATGTATGATAATATATGTGCCTAGAAGTACAGGTGTTGTGTAGTGCAATTGCTGAAATGCTTCCTACAAGCTCTGTGAAATGCTGATAAGAGTTAATGTCACGAATATGCAGTCTGGCGTGGAGACGTTCCCAATTGCCAGTGTGCAAGGTAAGGCTGAGAAGGTTGTACGCAGCAGATTATTCGTTAACTCAGGCTAACGTGATGGCACCTGGTATACGTGATCACCCAATATCTCTCTCCCAACACACTGGTGAAAGAAAGCAGACACCAAGGCAGTAGGACGAGCGTGTTTTAAGTAAATTGTCAAATCGTTGTTTTGACACCAGAGTTCCTGCGTGTGTGTCTATCGCCCTAGAAGCCTAAATAGTCTAACCTGCCAGAGACCTTTGTATACTAACACAGGGTAAATACGCACTGTCTGAAATTCGGAGAGGTCTGGAAATAATACAAAAATGCCTGAATCGAGAAAATCCCGAAATACGGTCCTTAAAAATTGTAATTAATAGGCGACCAGCTTGCAAATCGGACCTGCCTAAAGACTGTCATTTATCCGAAGTACTGAAGTGCCTGAAGTACTGTCCTGCTAGAAATACGGTACCTAATGAAATACCGTTCTACCTACCTAAAAATACGATACTGCCGGAAATACGGTACTGCCTTAAAATACGGGTCTGCCTTAAAATACGGTACTGCCTTAAAATACGGTGCTGCCCTAAAATACGGTACTGCCCTAGATACGGTACCGCCTGAAATACGGCACTTCATGAAATACGAAAAACTGTGAGATAAGTGAAGTAGGTGAAATAAGAGTTACAAAGTGCTGGGTATTAATCACGCTAATGGAACCTGAGTTTATTGTTCGGCTGGGGCTGGATCTGCTCTCTTGCACACTTGCACACTTAAACATACACAGCCTTATATATTTGCGCACACACACACACACACACACACACACACACACACACACACACACACACACACACACACACACACACACACACACACACACACACACCTGCATACACTCTTGCACACTACACACACATCTCCATACAACTACATACTTGACCACTGACAGTAGAAACAGTCTTACACAAACGTTTACACACTTTCACACACACTTGCACACAATTAATATAATCTCACAGTTACATTTTCTTATACAAATACATGACGGCTCTTACACACACACACACTCTCTCTCGCTGTGCACATACAGAACACACACTTCCTTACACATGATATCTTTCTCACACTTTTCACACTTTTTAGCCCCATTTAACGTACGTGACTGGGTGGTTAACGCTTTCGTATAGCAGAAAGTGGCCCCAATCCAGGGTTCAAACCTCAATCATGGCGGGCATTTAAGTATGATGTTGGTAGTATGTGTTCATGTGTTTGTGTATGTTGGTAGGATTCACACACACACACACACACACACACACACACACACACACAACATTCCCACGTTCACCAGCATCACAACCATTACAATAACTACCACACCGAACACTGTACCACCCTGACTGTCAAAAACCACCACCACAACCACAACTACCACTACCACAACCACCACTACCACAACCATTACTACCAGCACCACAGCCACAACAACCACCACACCCACAACCACCGCCATCACAACCACCACACCCACAACTACCATCACCACCACCACCACCATCATCATAACCAAAATCACTACCATCACAAATGCACAAAACGAACCACAGCTACAACCACCACCACAGCCACCACACCTACCACAACCACCACCACAACCACAGCTACCACAACCACCACTACCGCTTAAAGGTTTCCCAGCCTCCAGAATTCAAGTACACCTCTTAATTAAATTGAAAGACTTAATCTCTTCTCTCCTTTCTTTCTTCTCTCCTCCCCTCCCTCCCTCTCTCCTCCTCCTCCTTTTCCTCTCATTCAACTACCTTACTCTCTCTCTCTCTCTCTCTCTCTCTCTCTCTCTCTCCTTTTATCTCCTCTTCCTCCTTTCTCTTCGCTCCTTCTTTCTCTGCCATCCTCTCCTTCCCCTTTCTCTATTTTCCTCCTCCTCCTCCTTCTCCTCTCCTCCTTGTTCCATTTCCTCCTCCCTCTCCTCCTTCCCTACATTTTCTCTCCCTTCCTCAACACTCCCCTTCACCTTCCCTTCATTATCTCAGTCTCTCCCTCCCTCCCTCCTCCCTCCCCTCTCTTCGCTTCATCCTCCCCTCCTCTCCACACTCTCTTCCCTTCCTTCCTCCCCTCCCCTCCCCTTCTTGTTTTGTTCCCCTCCTCCCCTCTCTTTCGAGCTCTCTCTCCCCCTCTCCTCCCCGCTTGTCTCCCCCTCTCGCCCCTCCACCTCCCCTGCCCTCCCCCCCCCACCTGCTCCACAACCTCAGGTGAGGGGGATTGGATTCTCTCTCTCTCTCTCATTTCTTCCTAATATTCTCTCCTCTTCCTTTCTCGCTCTTTCATTTTTTTTTTTCTCGCCTCCTCCTCTCTCTTGCCTCCTCCTTTCTCTTGCCTCCTCCTCTCTCTTCCCTCCTCCTCTCCTCCCATCACGTCCCTCCTTCCTCCTCCTTTCATGTTTTTCCAGATTCATATTTTAGGCTAGTATCCCCTACATAAAATCTCTCTCTCTCTCTCTCTCTCTCTCTCTCTCTCTCTCTCTCTCTCTCTCTCTCTCTCTCTCAGTTTATAGATAGACACGTGTATAAATAGATACATATTGATAGACAGGTAAATAAAAAGAAAGGCAGGTAAATAGGCTGATTACAGGTACAAGTCTGGATGGGAAATTTGACGTACATACATACATACAGTTATAAGTATATGTATGTATATGTCCATCGATGTATACACGGTGCAGTATGTGTGTCTGTTTACCTGTTTCCCCTGAGTCATTTTCTTCTTCCCCTTTCCTCTGTTTCTCTCTCCCTTCCTCGCCACTCCCGTCTTCCTCTCTTCCTCCTCCTTCTCCTCGCTGCATTTTTCCTTCCTCTCTCCCTTCCTGTTTCTCTCCCTGCCCTGTGCTATTTCCACTTAACGTGCCCATAAGTTTTCCGTCTCCCCTCGCTTCTCTCCTCTCCTCCCTCTCACTTACTCTCATCACACTTATCCTCCCTCCTCATTCTCCTTCATCTTTTATCTCTCTTCCTCCTCCTCCTCCTCCTTGTCCTTCTCTTGCTTTCGTTATTACTTCATCATTTTCACAGTTTCTTTCTGTGTGCTTTTTTTTCCCCGCTTTTGTTATAATCACACACACACACACACACACACACACACACACACACACACACACACACACACACACACACACACACACACACACACACACCAAAGTAAATTATCCATGTTTTTTCTCGATTCTTCCCTGTTCTCTTCCTCAGTTTTTCCTCCCTTTATTTACCTTTTCCCATTTCTACCTCCTTTCTCTTTCCTTTTCCTCTCATTTTCCTCCCTCCTTCCTTCCTTTTCCTCCATTCATCCCTTCATTTACCCCTTCCCATTCCTTCATTTACCCCTTCCCATTCCTTCATTTACCCCTTCCCATTCCTTCCTCCCTTCTCCTTCCTCTTCCTTGGTTTCCTCAGTAAGTCCGTTCATACCATGCTGTTTCACCCATCAATTCCATCATTTTCCTTTAAAGTGGACTCTTCCTCTCCCCCATTTCTCTTTCTCAAACGTTTCAGCTCACTCTCTCCCCTTTTTCGAACGTTTAACTCCCTCTCTCTCCCCTTTCTCGAACGTTTAACTCCCTCTCTCCCCTTTCTCGAACGTTTCAAATCCCTCTTTCCATTCCTCGAACGTTTCAGCTTTCCCCATCCACAAATATTTCGACTCCCTCTTTCCCCTTCTTCGTTTCTTCCAACTACCGATACGTAATCCCCCCTTCCCTCCCCCTTTTTATGGTAACTTGCAAGGCCAACTAATAAGTGTGTGTGTGTGTGTGTGTGTGTGTGTGTGTGTGTGTGTGTGTGTGTGTGTGTGTGTGTGTGTGTGTGTGTGTGTGTGGTGAGAGGGCGGGGGTGTAGCGAGGAACCTGACCCAAGCCACGCAGGTGTGTAAGGTACCCAGCATCACCGAACACAAGGGGCTCAGGTGTCATAGAGCGGCACGTACACTTACACTTATAAGTCCCACCCCACTTATGCTCACTTACAATCATCACGGGTCACCTTAATAATTACCTCTTCACTACCTGGACGCGACTCCTGGATCTTGAGGTCACTGGACTCCGGCAAGACGATTTCTTATATATTCCCCCTTCCGCCAGACGATTGTGTTCAGCTTAGAATAAATCTCCAGCTGAAGGGGGTTAAGATTCTTCGAAGTTTTGATGATGGTAGTTGGTAATGAGTGTAAATTGATAATAGTGAGTGTAGACAGTTTTCTTTCTTTACTGGTACCTGTAGTTGTAGATGGGAGGTGTGTGTCTGTGTGTATCTTGCGTCTGTGATCTGTAATGGACTAGATCGTAAAAAAAAAAATAAATAAATAAAAAAATAAAAAAAGCTTTGTGGCCATAGATCAACAGACAGTAGATAAATTCCATGGTTGTTTCCTAATCTAGACTGGGATTGACCTCGAGTCCTTTCAATTGGCAGTCCATTAGTCAACCACCTGACCACTACCTCCAAGCAACGAGTGCCTGAATGATGAATGACGTGTTATATATGCATCGATAGACTCCCAGGTATAGCAGAAGTGGAGGCAACCCAGCTAACTATATACAGGAGAATATTTTTTTTTATGCGAGGAAGAAGGAACCAAAGGCCATGAGCCCGCAGAATATGAGCCTAAATTATTGTCCTTTTCACCTTTCAATACGATAACATCTCAAATTTTACTCTTGACATAGCCAGTCGATCACATTTACCTCTTTACTGAAGGGGTTAAGTCCTCATTAAGCTATTCAGTACGATTACTTAATATTAGAAGGGCTGTTCGTACTAACTAGCGATTTCCCTCTTCTGCCGGGCGACCTATCGTACAGAAGGGGTAAAGGGGGCTATTTATCCATTGCCTGACGCTGCATCTTGTGAGCGGTGACCTGGATATAAAAGGTTCTTGGTGTTTCTGTCCTACTCAGTAACGACCTCCACCCTCGACCCCACTAGCGAAGAGATGGCAGTGTGTTTCCTGAGAGAGAGAGAGAGAGAGAGAGAGAGAGAGAGAATCCTTGAGGAAGGTGTTCTTAACTTATGCACGAGGGTTTGAGATTAAGTATTTACGTTTCTTTACCTGTACAGTACTCACACTCTCTCTCTCTCTCTCTCTCTCTCTCTCTCTCTCTCTCTCTCTCTCTCTTCCCCACCCCCTTCGAAGATGCATCCCTTTTCCCACAACAAACCTCTCTCCACTCTCTTCCCTCCCCCTTTCCCCTTCTTCTCCCTCTCCCTCCCCCTCCCCCTCCCCCTCCCTTTCGCTCAGCGGCAAGTTACTCCGTCAGATACCGAAGCTCAGGTTATATACCAATTGACCTGAGAGAAAATGCTAATGTGGGGGCGAGGATGAGGAGGAGGAGGGGGAAAGAAGGAAAGTTGGGAGAGAAGAAGGAAGGGAAGAAGTACTGGAAGAAAAAAGGAAGGATGAAACGAAGGAAGGAATGAAGGAGAAAGAAGAACAGGAAGGACAGTGGAGAAGGAGTTGTTCGATGGAAGAAAAGGGTAACTGAAAGAAGGAAATGATGAAGGGAAAGGGAGAGAGAGAAGGTAGATGGAGGGAGCATGTACCAGAGGGAGGGATGGAGGGAGGCAAGAAAGTATTGCAGACAATGAGGGAAGAAGAGAGGTAAACAAGGGAAGTATTGGAGAGAGGAGGTGAGGAAGGGAGGGAGGGAGACAAGGAGGTAAAGGGAAAGAAGGAGGGAGGAAAGTAAATATTGGATGGAAGGAGGGAGTAAGGCAAGAAGGCAAGGAAAATGGAGGTATTAGAGGGAGGGAAGGAGATACTGGAGGCAGGGAGGGAGGAAGGGAAGGAGGCAAGAAGGTATTGGAGGCATGATGGAAGAGGTATTGGAGGGAGAGGAGATGCAGGAAGGAGTTGGAGTTACCGTGAGAGAGAGAGAGAGAGAGAGAGAAAGAACAGTACATCTATCGGTCCCTTCGAGGCAGTTAATAATAAAAACAAAATGACGGCAACTATGATATCTTTTCTATGAGATTATGATGAGGATAGCAAGGAGAGGAAGAAAGAAAAGATGCTAGAAAGAAGGGAGATGAAACTGAGTAAGTAGGAGAAAGAAGGAAGGTGGTAGGAAGGAAGAAAGGTAGGTAGGTAAGTGAGGAGGAAGGAAGAAAGGTAGGTAGGTAAGTGAGGAGGAAGGAATAAGGAGGGACGGAAGGAAGGACGGAAGTAGGGAGAAGAAAATGGGAGAACGGAGGAAGGAAGAAGGAAACACGAGAAAAAGGACTAGAAAAAGGAAGTAAACAAAGAAGGAAGGAAGGAAGGATATAGTTTGCATTCCTGGCGCGACCCCGAAGGACTTACGTGGTTATTTCTTGAAGGGGGTTGATGTTCCGGGGAAGGAGGAGGAAGAGGAGGAGGAGGAAGAAGAAAAATGAGGAGGAGGAGGAGGAGGATAAAAATGTACCAAACCTACAAAGAAGACTGAGACATACACACAGACAGGTATACATAAAAAAAATGCACACACACACACACACACACACACACACACACACACACACACACACACACACACACACACACACACACACACACACAGGACTAATTACTTAACCTGTTCTGTGTACCTGTATCGGGGTAACAAAAATCACTAACGACCAGCACAACTACTACCACCACTACCACAATTCCAGCAGCACCACTATTATTGCAAGTACCACAATTACCACCACCACTACCACAGTTCCAGCAGCACCACTATTATTGCAACTACCAAAACTACCACTACCACAACTTTACCATCACCACTATCACTGCAGTTACTACAATCAAATCTACTACCATTGCTACTACTACTACCACTTATGCCAACCACCACCACCACCACAACTACCATCTTCATCACAACCACTACAGCTACTGCTCTCTCTCCCACCACTACAGTCAGAACTACCATAAATATGACAGTCACCACCACTGCCACGATTCTAATTCCAACCACAACTACTACTACTACAACCACTATTACTACTACTACAACCACTATTACTACTACTACAACAACTACTACTGCTACTGCTACTACTACTACTACTCTTTTTGCTCAATTTTACTTAAACTTCCATCTGTCTATCTTGAATGCTGAGTTGTAGCAATAGCTTAAAACTAGAATATGATGCTAGTCACGAGGAAGTGCTGTGAAAATTATAAATCACTAGCACTACTTTTCTGGAGCGACGAAAAAAAAAAAGAAAAAAAAAAAAAAACGAAAATCTGGGCCAAGTTAAAGTGAACGACCTGTACCGTCAGAACGACCAGAGAGTTACTACCAGAACTACCACTTAACGACGACCATCACTACCATCAGTTACCCTATTCACAACCACAACTACCATTATAAAGACTGCTACCACACAACTACCACTATAAGGACGACTACCAAAACTACCACTATAAGGACGGCAAACACCCAGCTACCATTGTAAGGACAGCTACCATACAACTACCATTATATGGATAGCTACCACACAACTACCATTATAAGGACGGCTGCCACAACTACCATTATAAGGAGAGCTACCACACAACTACCATTCTAAAGACACCTACCACTATCATCCAACTACCACTGTTAGAGCCATGCCTACGACCAATACAACCACTGCCATCTAACAACCACTAATCTAACCACTACCACCACTACCACAACGACAGCCACCACTACCATAACAGCTACCAATATTTAAACTACCACCACTACTACCACAACTACTATCACTGCCACAACATCCTCCACAACCACCATCGCAGCTACTACCACAACTACAACCACCATCGCTACCAACAAATCTGATGCATGCTGAACCAAAACCACCACTACCACAACTACCATCATCGCGACTACCACCACCATCAAACTACCAAAATTATTACTACCAACACTACCACCACAACTACCATAACTACCAGCATCACCACTGACTCAGCACAATTAGGCCAACCACAACTACCACTGTTACGATCCACCATCAGTATTGAAACTACCACAATTACGCTTCCTACCACCACAGTTACGATCCCTACCACCACAGCTACCACAATTACCACAGTCATCATCGAAGTTACCCAATTTACCCACCACAACTACCACAGTTACTACCTCTACCACAATTACCCAGCTACCATATCCATAAAAATATACTAGCCTCTCTCTCTCTCTCTCTCTCTCTCTCTCTCTCTCTCTCCACACACACACATTTGCATAAATCTTTCTCTTACACGCACATGCAGTTTTGATAGTCTCGTAAGAAAACACACACACACACACACACACACACACACACACACACACACACACACACACACACACACAGTTTATAGGCAATATACCACAGCTTCCATTCCTCCCCCCTCCCCCATTTTCCTTCCTTATTCTATTACTGAGAGAGAGAGAGAGAGAGAGAGAGAGAGAGAGAGAGAGAGAGAGAGAGAGAGAGAATGGAAAGAAAAGGAAAATAAGATGAAAAGAGATGAGGAAGAAGGAAAAGATGAGGAAGAAGGAAAAGGGGAGTTAAGGAAGGAATAAGGAAGAAACAGAATATTAAAGAAATAAGGCGAAGTATAAGGAGTATGAGAAGAAGGAAAAGGGAAAATAAAAAGAAAGATGAAAGAGAAGAAAAGAAGGAAGGAAGGACGGAAGGAAAGGAAGGCAGGAACGAAGGAAGGAAGGAAGGGAAAATGGAAGAAGGACGACAGCAAGGGAGAAGGCATGGAAGGGAAGGAGGGGAGAAAGGAAAGAATGAAGAAAGAGGAAGAAGGAAGAAAGGACTGGGGAAAAGAAAGAGGAAAGAAGGAAAGAAAGAAGGTAGCAAGAGGGAAAAGACGCAAAAGCGGAAGGAAGGAATGAAGGAAAGGAAGAGGAAGGAGAAGGAAAGAGGTAAAAGAGTAAGGAAGGCAAGAAGGAAAAGGAGGAGGAGCAGGGAAGGAAGGCATGAAGAGGAGGAAGGAAGGAAGGAAGTAGGGAAGACTCAAGATAAATCCTTCCTTATCTCGCCTCTTTATGAATCTTTAACGCCGCGATAATATACTTACGACCCTGTACCCTCTGGGGGGAGGGGAGGGGAGAGTGGAAGGGGGAAGGGGGAGGTTGAAGGGGAGAGATGGAAGGAGGGAGCAGGAAGGAGAAAAGAGGATTTGGAGTAAACGAGAGAGAGAGAGACCTTTATTTTCCCCACCACTCTCTCCATTTCTCACCCCATTCCGCATCATTTCCTTTCCTCCTTTCCACAACTACATTTCTTTCTTTTTCCCTTTCCTTTCCCTCTCCATCTTTGGCTTCCCATTTTCCTTTCCAATAATTCTTTTCCTTTTTCCCCCTTTCTTCCCTAACCCCGTTTCCCTCTGTCCTCTCCCCTTCCCCATTTCATTCCTCTGTCTTCTCTCCCCATTCCCATTTTCTTCCTGTGTCTTCTCTTCCCAATTAAATTCCTCTTTTCTTCACTCCCCATCCGCATTTCCTTACTCTTTCCTCCCCTCTTCCCTTTTTCCTTCCTTTATGCTCTCCTCATCTCATTTCCTTCCTGTCTTCTCTCCCCTTCACCATTTCCTTTCTGTCTTTCCACTCCCCTTCCCCATTTCCTTCCTCTCTTTACTCTCCCATTCCCCATTTCCTTCCTGTCCCTCCCTTTCCTATTTCCTCTCCCCTTCCCCATTTCCTTCCCCTCCCCCTCCTCTTCCTCGTGACCAGCATATCTCGCATGTTTTTCTCCCAGTATCACCACCACCACGTTTTTGCCTTTCACCTCATCAGCGTCCTGTCTTTTTTATCACTATTCCTATCTACACTATCATTATCAGTCCCTCTTATCTCCGCTACACTGGGTTGCATCCCCGTAGAGTTAGGAGGCTCTTTTGGCAATTCTCCCTCTATTTTGGGATTATTGTTTCGTCTCGTATTTTATTTTCTTTACTTCCTTTCTCGTTTTAACCCATACTGTAAAATAAAGTGTATTTTATTTTATGCCCGCTGCCTTCAGACGATTTTTTAAGGTTGGAAGAGTTTTTTCGAAAGTTATTATTATTATTAGTTTTGAGAAGGGAAAGAAGTTGTATGCGGCTTTCATGGATTTGGAGAAAGCATATGACAGGGTGGATAGACAAGGATTGTGGAAAGTTTTAAGAGGATATGGAGTAGATGGGAAGTTGTTGAATGCTGTGAAGAGTATGTACGATGGTGCGAAGGTTGCAGTGCGTGTGGATGGTGAACTAAGTGAATTTTTCTCTTTGAAAGCTGGTTTGAAACAAGGATGTGTCATGTCTCCATGGTTGTTCAATCTGTACATGGATGGGGTAATAAAAGAGGTACAAGGTAGGGTACTGGATGTTGGAGTGGCCCTGGTGAGAGAGGATAGTGTTTGGAAACTCCCTGTACTGTTGTTTGCAGATGATACTGTGTTGTTGAGTGAAGACGAAGGGGAGCTGCAAGGCTTGGTGGATGAGTTTGAGAGTGTGTGTAAGAAACGGAATCTAAAGGTGAATGTAGGGAAGAGTAAAGTGATGGTCTTTGAGAGAGGTGAAGTTAGTGAATGTACAGCGAGGTTGGATGGTGAGGAATTGGAAAATGTGAGTACGTTTAAGTACTTGAGTAGTGTGATGAGTAAGGATGGAGGTTTGGAGGGTGAAGTGCTTGAAAGGGTACAGAAGGGAAGAAAGGTTGCTGGTTCTTTGAAAGCAGTGATAAGAAACAGGGAAGTGAGCATGGAAGTGAAAAAGTTACTACATGACAGTATTGTGATACCAACTCTAACGTACGGAAGTGAAGCTTGGACATTGTTGGAAGGACACAAGTCAAGAGTGAGAGCAGTGGAAATGAGTTATTTAAGAGGAGCCTGTGGAGTCACGTGGAGAGACAGGCTGACGAATGAGGAAATAAAGGAGCGTTGTGGTGTTGAAGTGGATGTGATAGGAAGCGTTAAGAGGAACACACTGAGGTGGTTTGGCCATGTGGAGAGGATGGAGGGTGAAAGACTGACGAAGAGAGTGCATGTGAGTGAGGTGGAGGGGGGAAGAGGGAGGGGGAGGCCGAGGATGAGATGGAGGGATGGGGTGGAGAGGTATATGAGAGAGGGGGGTATGAGTTGGAAGCAGGGCAATGAAATGGCGGAGGACAGGGCGACTTGGAGGCGATTTGTTTGTGGCCACCCCAAACGGGATTGAGGCGTCTGGCAATAGATAGATAGATAGATTATTATTATTATTACTATTATTATTATTATTATTATCATCATCATTGTCACTGCCATTATTTTTATCATCATCATCATCATCCTTCAACCCTCTCCCCTCTCCCCTATCCTATCTCCCAGTCCAAAGGCTCTCTCTCTCTGGCCAAATTCCTGTCCTGATGCTGTTTATGCCAGTAAAACCTCTCTCTGTGTGTGTGTGTGTGTGTGTGTGTGTGTGTGTGTGTGTGTGTGTGTGTGTGTGTGTGTGTGTGTGTATTGTAGGTATGCTTCGATATGTATGCAGGTGTGTGTAGGTGCATTGCCATGTGTAGGTATACTGCCATGGGAAGGTGTGTGTGTGTGTGTGTGTGTGTGTGTGTGTGTGTGTGTGTGTGTGTGTGTGTGTGTGTGTGTGTGAGTTTTGTCGTTTATTGAGGTCGTTCAGGCCTGATTTAAGTGACGGGTACTGATGGCGGGGAAGGGGGGAGGCTAGGGGAGAGAGAGAGAGAGAGAGAGAGAGTGGAATGGGGAAGAGGAAACAGAGAGGGGGGAAGAGGAGAGAGCTAAAGTGGTGTGGGGAGGAAGGGAGGGGAAGAGGACGAGAGGAGTAAGAGGAAGAGGGAAAGAGGGAGGGATACTAGGAAGAGGAATGAGGGGATAAGAGAATGGGGGAAGAGGGTGAAAGGGTACTAGAACGATATGGAGAGAGAGAGAGAGAGAGAGAGAGAGAGAGAGAGAGAGAGAGAGAGAGAGAGAGAGATCGCCTGGCAGTTACAGAATATATAATGCGTCCTCGTAGTGAAGGGATTAGGGGTGTTAGCGAAAGTGATAGGCGCCGAGGAGGGGGAGAGATAAGAGAGAGATCAGTGAAGGGTGAGTGAAGGGAGAGAGAGATAGGGAGACGGGAGGGAGGGGGAGATAGAGAGACGGAAATGAGGTGGAAGGAATGAGAGAGAGAGAGAGAGAGAGAGAGAGAGAGAGAGAGAGAGAGGGAGGGAGTGACTTCAGGATTTCTAAACTTCAGGACTTACTTTAAAAAAAAAAATCATGACAAAAAATAAATTCCCAACCTCACAAAATTACTCTTATATCCGAAGCAGGTGTGGCAGAGGGACGCCTTCATGTGGTGGCACTGATATCAACGAGCGGTGGAGGTGCCGCGTTATACAGAGGTCCCCCAGTTCCCTCCCTGAGAGTGGTGGACTGGGGAATATATGGACAGCTCTGACCTGCAGTCTACCGGGTGCACGTTCAGATGAGACGGCTTTACAATTACAGGACACTTCAGACTTCAGAGGCCTATATGTAGAACTTCAGTACATCAAAACAGCACACGAAAAAAAATCATGGAATCACAAACTTCAGGCCTTCGCAGACACCCATCGAAGGACCAAAAAAAAAAAAAAAAAAAAAAAAATCACTCAAAAATATCCATAAGTGATTTCGATAAATTTAGATATATTAAAAAAAAAATCAGAATGGCGAATTTACATGATATATTCGCCAGGTGTGTAATTTATGGCCGGGCCGCAGGGAAATGGTGGATGTTTAATTAACTGATAGGTAAATAGGATGGGAGGTAAAGGCTGGTTTTTGGCCTGGTGTGTGTGTGTGTGTGTGTGTGTGTGTGTGTGTGTGTGTGTGTGTGTGTGTGTGTGTGTGTGTGTGTGAGAGAGAGAGAGAGACAGACAGACAGACAGACAGACAGACAGAGAAACATATAAATGAAAGGGAAAAGATAAGAGTATTTTTTATGTATAGAAAATAGCAGGAAACGCGACGGAAGAAAGAAATTAAGACGTCGAATTCATTATAAACAATAATATTTTAATAAAGTTTATAGAAAATAGAAGTAATGTAGAAAATACGTAATGCAGAAAATCATTCATGAAAGAAAAGAGCAACTAGAAACATGCAGTGATAAAAAACACGAAAAAAATTAAAAAGGAATATGTTTTTTACAAGACAACGATAATAATAATAATAATAATAATAATAATAATAATAATAATAATAGCAAACAACACTAACTTCCTGTCGAGAAAATATTGAAAAAAATAAATGGATGGAAAGCAGTAATAATAATAATAATAAAATAATAATAATAATAATAATAATAATAAAAGAAATAGACATAAAAGATTGTGTGGGCAAGAGTTTGAAAAAAAAAAAAAAGTGGAGGAAATCATGGGAGGAAAGGAGGAGGAGGTGGAGGGAAAAAGTGGAGAGAAAAAGCAAACAGGGAGAGAACAGGGAAAGAGAATCAACGCCGTCTTGTACACCTGATGTCCGAGAGAGAGAGAGAGAGAGAGAGAGAGAGAGAGAGAGAGAGAGTTTACTGCGGTCTCTGTGGGTGTTGAGAGGGAGAGAATATATATATGCCGTGGTCTCTGTGGATGTTAGAGAGAGAGAGAGAGAGAGAGAGAGAGAGAGAGAGAGAGAGATGGGAAAGCGTTCGAGCGTAACAGACCATGAATATGTGAGAGAGGATGTGTGTGTGTGGAGAAGAGAGAGAGAGAGAGAGAGAGAGAGAATGCGAGTTAGCTCCCAGAATGTACACTCGCTTTAAAATTCTACACTATTAATTGTGATAAAAGAGAAAAAATATATGTAGCATAATTTTAGCGGTATACTCAGGTGTTAGGCATATATACCTCCTACACCCTACCTACCTCTGTCTGCCTAACCCTGACTCACTTTCCTGTTTCACCCTGCCTCACCCTGCCCTCCTGTTTTGCCCTCTCTCAATCCTCCTGCCTGTCATTCAAAAATCCTGTCCCAATCTTCTTACTCTGCCTGCCTTACCTCTGCCTGTCTCCTCCTTCCTATCTCATTTTCCTGCCTTATTCTTCCTTGTTGTTTTTCCCTATCATTCCTGCCTCGCCCTGCCTGCTTAACTCCTGCTGGCTTCCCTCTCTGCTTAACTCTGCCTAACCCCCTCTGCCTCAGCCTTACTTTTTTTCTTCACCACCTCTTGTTCCATCGCTGCCCTCCCTCCCTGTACCTCCCTTTCTGCCTTTCCCTTCCCTGCCTCACCCTACCGACATCCTCTCTCTGCCTCACCATCTTTTTCTCCGACTTCCCCTTTTTGCCTCCCCATCTTTTTCTCCCCATACCTCTCCATCTACCTCCTTCACTACCTTACCCACACCTCCCTCACCCACACCTCCCTCACCCACACCTCCCTCACCCACACCTCCCTCTGCCTCACCTACCTGCCTCAATTTCCTCTTTTCGTCCTCACAGCCTCCCTTCCCGCCTTTTCTTTCTCCCCCGTTATTCCCCTTGCCTACCGCTACCTCGCCCTTGCCTCTCTCTATCCCCTGCCTTACTCTTACCCCCTGCCTACCCCCCCATCTTCCAACCTTCTTCACCTCCTGCCTAACAATACCTGTCTCCCGTTTTCGTACCCTTGCCACTTCCCCTGCCTCTCCTTACCTCCTTCTTCGTTTCCTGCCTCACCCCTTCCTTACCCCATGTTTTACCTTACCCCATGTTTTGCCCCTACCTTTAACTGCCTTACCCCCTCCCCCACCTCCTTCCCCATCCACTATTTTACCCTATCTCCCCCTGCCTCACTCTCCTCCTGCCTTACCCCCTGCCTATCCCTGCTGGCGTGTGGGGTGAGGCAGGAATGTGGCGTTATAATTATACAGGCGCCATCACGGGTTATTTGTGTGTGTGTGTGTGTGTGTGTGTGTGTGTGTGTGTGTGTGTGTGTGTGTGTACTATAACCGTACACACAGCATCACTGGTTATTTGCAGGACGCCTCGTGACTCCGAACCGTATGTGGGTGGGGAGAGAGAGAGAGAGAGAGAGAGAGAGAGAATAGTAATGGAGGTGATGATAATAGTAGTACTGGTTGTGATGATGGTGGTAAGGAAATTACAAAATACTGTACGCAGGGTGGTAGCCGTGATTTTAACTCTCTCTCTCTCTCTCTCTCTCTCTCTCTCTCTCTCTCTCTCTCTCACACACACACACACACACACACACACACACACACACACACACACACACACACACACACTCTCATTCCAGCTGCCACCAGTCTGTATTCTTTCCACCTCTCAGTCTCTCCCAAGCAGAAGGAATTACATAAAACCCCCACCTCGAATACGGAACCTCCAAAAATCAAGTACAAAAAATAAAAATAAATAAATAAACCAGAAAAAACGCCACGGTACTAAGAAGCCGAATCGCGCAAACGAGGACCAGTGTACCACGTAGCTGTGCAGGTGAAGGCGACGAGTATGACGGTAATGGGGGTACACACGAGGTAATGGGGGAGGATAGGTGTTGTTGTTTTAAGTAATGGGGGGGGGCGCTGGTTACTTTGGAAATTAATGGGATTTAGAAATATTTGGCGTTGAGAAATGATTATCCCTTAGAAGTTAGTAGCGCTTAGAAATTACTAGCGATATATTGAAGAGGCTTTAACATGGCGACAACTACATGGGTTTGTTTGTCTGTTGTTGTTGTTGTTCTTTATAACGAAATATAATAGTTGACTGTACTGACTAATAATCATCATCATCGTCTTTGCAACGAAATAATACTTGGCTGTACTAATCATCATCATCATCATCATCATCATCATTATGATTCTCACTTGTTAAATACGTGGGTTGGTTTTTCGTATGGAGCCATTGGAGAGAGAGGGAGAGAGAGAGAGAGAGAGAGAGGGGGGGGGACGAACCCAGATATATCTCACATGACAAGGTTGTAGGGGGGGGGGAGTTCACTGGCGACCACAGATGTAAACATTGAACATCCCCCCCCCTCCTATCCCCTTTCAAACCCCCCCTCCCTTTTCCCCCCCGCCTTTCCACCCCCTCCCTTTCTCCCTGACCCTTTTATCACCCTTCATTATTCCCCTTTTATCTTTATTATTAACTACGTCTTTATAATCAACCTTTACTTTATTTTTCACTTTATTTTTCACTTCTTTTTTTTAATATTTGTTAGTCTTTGTCTCCATGCTTTATTTTACTTTAACCCTTTTATCACCATCCATTATTCACCTCTTACATTATTATAAGGCCTTTATTTTTTTATTTTCCATTTATTGCTAGGGCTTGATCTGTCTTTCTTCCCTTCTCTTTATAACTTTATTATAAGGACTTTATATATCTTTATGTTTTTATTTTTCCTCTTTCGTTATTAATTTATTACAATTGCTTTATCTGTGTCTTTATTTTCCGTTTAGCATTATTATTCTGTCTTTAGTGTCTCCCTCCTTTATTGTTGTTTTTATGCCTTCGCGTGGTGGCACGGATATAAACAGGTGGCTGTCTGTCCGGTTAATACAAACGTCCCTCACTTCCCTGCCTATCGCCCGAGAGGTGGACGGTGAACTGCCGAAGAAGGGCAAATTTAGCATGCAGTCCACTGGGTTTACGTTTCTACCTGCAGCAACAACAGCCAACAATAACAATAACAACCAACCACCACCACCACCACCACAAACAACAACAACAAAACAGCAATAACAACAACAACAACAATTGGCATCTTTTGGTACCGCTGTCTCTTTCTCTTCGTAGTTCCTTTATTTTTTCTTTTTTTCTTTTCTCTCAATTCTTTTCTTACATTATCTATTGTCTTTTATTTTCCATCAGATGCGTTCGAGTGTTGTGTTGTTTGTTTCCCCCACAATTTCATTACAAGTAAGGGATATACAGGTAAACAAACTAATCAATAGGTAAACAGACAGGTAGAAAGACGAGATATTGATAAACAGAGATGATAAAATTAGACAGACAGACAGGCAGACAGAAATAAAGCAGATACCGAAAGACAGACAGATAAACAGATAGATAAAAATATACACAGATAGATACAGGTAAACGTAAATAGATAGATATAGATAGATAAATTCTTGAGTCGCTCCCAAGGCTGTCACTTTTGGCGTCTGGTTTAATGACTTCATTTTTGGTAAAATATATGTGTCGGCGAAGTGTCGGGATTGTGATGTATAGCGGGTGAGAGAGAGAGAGAGAGAGAGAGAGAGAGAGAGTGTGTGTGTGTGTGTGTGTGTGTGTGTGTGTGTGTGTGTGTGTGTGTGTGTGTGTGTGTTGGATAGAGACCAAGGTTTTTCAGGATATGATGTTTCTTGCACAGCTCGTCTCGGAAGTTTGGGGGAGAGAGAGAGAGAGAGAGAGAGAGAGAGAGAGAGAGAGAGAGAGAGAGAATCGCATAAAGATAAAACATTTTCTCATTCCCATTTCCTTCTGATTTTCACACCATTCCTCTCTCTCTCTCTCTCTCTCTCTGTATCTACCTATCTATCTGTATGTATTCAGTTCCTTCAGATTTATTCATTTCATTTACTCTAGTTATTTAAATTTATTGTTGGTTCATTAGTTTTGTTATTCTTGTCTTCATTTACATATCAAACGGTGTCTTTATTTTTTTTTTTATTCGGTTGGTTTTACTCTTTTTACCTGTTTTTGGTTAATTAGGGGAGAAGTGTTGATGATGCTACCTGTCATGCTCTCTCTCTCTCTCTCTCTCTCTCTCTCTCTCTCTCTCTCTCTCTCTCAAATTAAAATGACTATACCATACTGTCTGTAGTTGTGCAGTGACGTTTGTGTACACACACACACACACACATCCATCATCATCCGATCCTACTGTACGTTGCCCCATGAGGAGCGTACGAGCCCGGGGCTAGGCAGTTGGTCCTGACATTTAAGATGAGAGTGACCAACCTCACTCATCCCTGAGTGGCATTACGTGAGCAATAAACCCCAACCACCCCTTGGATATAAACCTTCACCGGCTCAATCCGATTGGAGCGCAATAATTACCCACTAAACCACCAGGCGCCAAAATTTGGTTATATGGTTACCACCCAGCGTAGTAAATGGTTTCCTGGTGTACAGGAAACCATTTGGTTTGTCACTCAGTGTAGAGTCACCCACAGGCAGAAGGAAGAGGAAAGAATGAAGGAATGAAAGATAGAAGAGAGAGTGTAAAGTCACCCGTAGGCAGAAAGATGAGGAAAGACTGAAGGAAAGAAAGACAAAAGAAGATGGAAGGAAAGAAGGATGGAAAAGAGAAAGGGCAGACACCCGATAGCAGCACTACATCAAGTGAGTGGATGGTGAGCGCCCCCACCTACCACAAAACACACACACACACAACAAAACTGTGTGTGCATCGAACTGCCTGAATAAAAGGGTTAATGCAAGTGCTTCTCTCTCTCTCTCTCTCTCTCTCTCTCTCTCTCTCTCTCTCTCTCTCTCTCTCTCTCTCTCTCTCTCTAATATACCCTACCTAAATTCTAAGCTGCACGCATTTCTGTTTTGCAATTGCTTTTACCACAAAAATCCTACATATTGCGTTCACGATGCTTCTCGCGACAACAAGAGGAAGAGGAGGAGGAAGAGGAAGTAGAAGAGGAGGAGGAAGAGGAAGTAGAAGAGGAGGAGGAAGAGGAAGTAGAAGAGGTGGAGGAGGAGGAGGAGGAAGAAGAGGAGGAGGGGGAGGAGGAATATGATACAGAAGAATAAGAAAAAAGAGCCAAAGAAAAATAGAGACAGGAGAAGTATGAGAAATAAAGAAGAGGCTATGACTGTTGTGTCTAACCACCCCCATCACCAAAGAATACGAACAAAGAAAGCAAGAATAGATGGAAGGAAAGAAAGATAAAGATGTATTGTTAGATAGATACGCAGATACACAGAAAAACATTATCAACCCCTCCTTCCCTGTTCATCCACGCAGTTACAGAGAAATTTTGGAGCGGTGGCAAGAACCCAATGGGGAATGATAAACTCCGCAACACAGGGAAGTCAAGTCCTCCCTTCCCTAGCCATGCATAGTGGTGGAGCTACAGAACTTTGTATTTTAGCCACCAAATATATACAGCATCTTAGTAAACACCCGCACTTGGTTGAAAAATAAATATATGTTGCGTGTGCTGTATTTATGTGTTTTAGGGACTTTTTAATTTTAGGAAGAATAGAAGTTTCCATAAGATGAATGGAAATCGTGTGGCTTTACCCCGATGGTTGTCCTTAAATCCGAATAAAATCATCTTAGGAATAATAAAAAGAAAAAAAAATGGTAAAGGATTAATGGGGGTAATTCTTAACTCCTTCAGCACGAGGATACACGAAAGACGTCCCCAGGGTGAAGGGGTTAACGTGGTGGTGATAACGAGGTGGTGGTGCTGATGATGACAGTGGTGGTGGTGGTGACGGGAGTATGATGGCAGTAGCAGTGGTAGTGGTGGTGGTGTGGTGGTAGTGGTGATGACGGTAGTGACGGTGGTAGTAATGGTGGTGGTGTAAGCTTATGCAAATGTTAGTGTGTTTGATAATACGCTGGTGGTCGTTGTGGACTTAAGCAAAACTCTAATGCTCTCTCTCTCTCTCTCTCTCTCTCTCTCTCTCTCTCTCTCTCTCTCTCTCTCCCGGCCATTACCACCCTTCTCTTTCCCTCACCCTTTCTCGCCCTTCCTCCCCTCTCTTCCCTGTCACACTTTCCATTCCCTCACCTTCCTCCCTTTCTCCAGCCTTTTGCCTCTCACCTCTCTCCTTCCCCTCTCTCTCATCTTCCATCCTTCCAGCCATCTTCCTTATCTCCTCCCAGCTCTTCCTAACCCTCTTACCCTCTCTTCCCTTCTGTTCCATCCCTTCCCTTCTTCCCTCCCCTCTTCTCTCTCTTCTCTCCCCCTTCCCTCACCTCACCTTGCTATGTCTCCCCTCATTACTATCCACGGTTCCTCTTACCCTCACTTCCATCTTTCCATTCCTCCCTTCTTCTCGCCTCACATTTTATTATTTTCTTTCTTTTTTCCCCTCATGTACATGTTCCTTTTCTTTAACTCTCCCTCCCCTCTTTCATTCTATCTTCTCCCTTTTCTACCGTCCTTCCTTCCTCCCTTCATTTCTCTCCACTCTCCCCTTCCCCTCTCACTCCCCTCAGTCCATCGCTTCTTTCCTTTCTCCCCCTCTTTCCTTCCTCCCCTCATTTCTCCCCTCTCTCCCCCTCCCCCAGTTCATGTCTCCTCTCCCTTCTCCTCCCTCTTTCCCCCCTCTTTCTTCTCTCTCTCTCTCCCCCTCCCCTCAGTCGATCTTACCTTGCCAATACATCATCACCTCACCTTGTTTATGTCACCTGTTATTACTACACCTGGCCCCTCCTACCCACCTCTCTCTCTCTCTCTCTCTCTCTCTCTCTCTCTCTCTCTCTCTCTCTCTCTCTCTCTCTCTCTCTCATTCCTTTTCCTATCATCTTCACTGCTCATTATTCTCTCTAATTACTCTATACCTTGTCACTCTTTCTCATCTCATCTTTTTTTTCTTCTGTATTCTCTTCTCTCTCTCTCTCTCTCTCTCTCTCTCTCTCTCTCTCTCTCTCTCTCTCTCTCTCTCTCTCTCTCTCATTCCTTTTCCTATCATCTTCACTGCTCATTATTCTCTCTAATTACTCTACACCTTGTCACCCTTTCTCATCTCATCTTTTTTTTTTCTTCTGTATTCTCTCTTTTTCTCTATACTTTCTCCTATCACTTTAATGTCTGTTTTTCTCTTTAATACCGTATATCCCTTTGTCTGTACTCTTTCTCTCTTTCTTTCTCTACTCTCTTTCTCTGTCGTTTGTACCCCTTGTCCCTCTTTTTGTCCCCTCTTTATTTTCTCTCTTTCTCTCCTCTCCCTGCCAATCAGCTCGACCCTCGCCCTACCATTTATCAGGGACGACTCTCTCTCTCTCTCTCTCTCTCACACACACACACACACACACACACACACACACACACACACACACACACACACACACACACACACACACACACACACACACACACACACACACACACACTGCTATTTTTTCCTTTACTTTTTTCAGAGTATCATTTTTATTTTTTTTTTCATTTGTTTCCAGTCATACACATTCTCTCTCTCTCTCTCTCTCTCTCTCTCTCTCTCTCTCTCTCTCTCTCTCTCTCTCTCTCTCACTTGCTCCCCTGGTCATTATGAGAGTTTGTTTATGCTACCGGGAGACTTCCATTAGCCCTGGACACCTCTCTCTCTCTCTCTCTCTCTCTCTCTCTCTCTCTCTCTCTCTCTCTCTCTCTCTCTCACCCAACCTTCATCACCCGCCTCGCATCTCACATCCTTCACCTCCTCCTCTCCCTAATCATCGCTCCATCATTTTCCCCTTTCATCACATCTTTATTTTATCCATCCTCCTCCTCCTCCTCTTCGTCTTCTTCCTCTTCTTCTTCCCTTCTTCATCACTCACCCTTCCCTGCTTCCTTCTTCCGTCTTGCTTTATTTCTTCCTTCATATAGCACACCCCTCTCTTCTGGCTTGCTTTTTATTCCGTAATTTCTACGCTCTCTCACTTTCGAATTTCTCTTAATTCCTTTCTCTTCTGTTGTTTTCTTTCTCTCCCAGCTCTCCCCTTCTATTCCCTTCCTTTCCCTTCCCTTCCCTTTTCTTCTTCTCTCCTTCCTTTCCCTTCCCTTCTCTCCTCTCTTTTCTTTTTCTCTTCCTCCCGTCCCAACTCTCCAAATCCCTTCCCCTTCCGTTCCCTTCCCTTCTCCTCTCTTTTCTTCATTTCTCTTCCGTTCCCTCCCCTCCCAATTCATCAAAGCCTTTCTCTCTCCCCTCCCCTCCCCTCCCCACCCACTTTTCTCTCCCCTCCCCCAGCAGAGACACCCCAACAATTACGGTGATTAGCTCGTCTTCTCCCGTGATTAACCCGAAATCTCACACTTTTACCACTTAATCTTATCTTACATACTTTTTCTTTTTCCCTACATCTTCTCCTCTTGTCTTCTTCCTCCTCTTCCTCTCCTCTTCTTCCTCCTTCTTATATCATCTTCCTCTTTTTCTCCCGTCTTCTTCCTCTTCCTCATTATCATCATCATACTCATCACTGCATCAAAAAATTTCATATTCTTAACACTACCGGTACCTTTTATCTTGTACCTGTTCTATTTCTTCCTTCCCTTGTCTTCTCCTCCTCCTCCTCTTCTCTTCTTCTTCCTCCTCTTCTCTTCTTTCTCCTGTTCTTCCTCTCCTTCTCTCTCCCTTTTCCTCTTCTTTCTTTTCTACTTCTTTTTCTTCATCTTTCATATCATTACTGTACAATAATCTTTACCCCAAAATCTTACACTTTTACAAGTTTCATATCGTTCCGTTTTCGAACTACCTTTATCATTATTATTATTATTATTATTATTATTATTTCTGTATACCTGTACCATACGTTGTCCCACTTTCACTACTCTCTCTCTCTCTCTCTCTCTCTCTCGTACCCACTCTTCTGATGCTTCTTTCTAATAATACATCTTCAATAGCCTCTTCATTCCTCTTTCCCCTCATTTCCCATTCACTCAAACGTGCCCTACCCCCGCACTCATTCCCCACCTCATCTCCCCTTTTCACCTCACTTCCCTACCCCTCCCCTCCCTTTCTATCCTTACTTCCCCTCCCACTTTTGTCCTCCCTTCTCCTTTCCTTCCTTCCGATATCCCCTTTCCCTTCTCACCATCTTCTCTACTCTTCCTTCCCCTCTCCTCTCCTGTCCCTCTCACATCACCACATCCCCTCTCCCGTTCTCTCCAACTCATATCTCTGGCTACTCCTCTCCTCCCTTCTCCCTCTTTCCCTCTCCGTTTCCTCCTCTCCCTCTCCCCTCCTCTCTTCCCCCCAACAATTGATGTGATTATCCCCTCCCTCCCCGTCATAACCCCAAAATCTCACACTTTTCTCACTCGATCACAGTACACACAAGTCCACCCCTACTATACTTCATCCTAATATTTTTTCGCCATCCTCCTACATACTCCTTCCTTCCCTCCCTCCTTCCTTACTTCCATCCTTCCTTCTCACATTTTCTCCTTCAATTCCTTCATCATCATCATCATCATTACCCTAACGTTTCACTCCTCCTCCTCCTTCTCACTATTTTCGTTCACCTCTCATTAATTGTCGTCTGTCCTCACCCTCATTTCTCTCTCTCTCTCTCTCTCTCTCTCACCCCTCCTGTCTTGCGTCATCCACACCTGTCGGTTACGCCCATTAGCTCTCACTGACAGGAGGCACCGCTGTGTTGGAGAGAGAGAGAGAGAGAGAGAGAGAGAGAGAGAGAGAGAGAGAGAGAGAGAGAGAGAGAGAGAGAGAGAGAGAGAGAGAGAGAGAGAGAGAGAGAGAGAGAGTTTGTGTATATGTGTACTTTTATGAGAGTGAGGCAGTGTGCGAGTGTATTATCAAATATGAATGTTTGTTGATTTTAAAATTTTATGAACCATGCCACGCTGGAGAGAGAGAGAGAGAGAGAGAGAGAGAGACTAAATGTTTGTTATTATATGTATATGGATGAATTTGTGTGTGTGTGTGTGTGTGTGTGTGTGTGTGTGTGTGTGTGTGTGTGTGTGTGTGTGTGTGTGTGTGTGTGAGAGAGAGAGAGAGAGAGAGAGAGAGAGAGAGAGAGAGAGTACTTTGGTTTGTGAGTGAAAAAGTTAGTTTGCGGAGAGTTATGAGAGTGTTTGAGCGCTGTATGTGTGTGCCTTTGTGAGCATGACTGTTTTTGTTTTGTGTACGTGAACCGACTCTGTATACATGGGTGGAGATTGTGTGTGTGTGTGTGTGTGTGTGTGTGTGTGTGTGTGTTGCATCCATAAACATACACACCTGTTTATTTATCTGTGTTTGTGACTGTAAATTAGGCAGGTGGAACCGGCAGACAGGCAGGAGAGGAACGCAGGAAGGCAGAAACGGGGAGAGAGAGAGAGAGAGAGAGAGAGAGAGGGGGGGGGGAGATTCAGATAGTACGGGGAGGAGAGAAAGGCAGGAAGGCAGAGAGAGAGAGAGAGAAAGAGAGAGAGGGGGGGGGAGATTCAGATAGATAGTACGGGGAGGAGAGAAAGGCAGGAAGGCAGAGAGAGAGAGAGATGAAACAGGTAGACTCGAGTAGGAAGAGACAGGCAGAAACAGAAGCAGACACAGAAGCAACTAAGCAGACACAGAAGCAGGAGACAAACATGAAGGCAGACATTTACACAGGTAGACTGAAGACTGAACGTGGAGCAGACAGGCTTGGGTAGGCAGAGAAAATCAAAAGTTAACTGGATGAATATTTAGGCATGAGGAGAGGGAATTAGGCAGACAGATATGAAGCAGTGATGGAGGAAGGCAGGCAGGAGAGTATTTAGTAGGTAGGTAGGTATGTAGGTAGGTAGGTAGACAGACAGACAGACAGACAGGCAGGCAGGCAGGCAGGCAGGCAGGTAGCTAGGTAGGTAGGTAGGTAGGCAGGCAGACTGGAGGGTAGATTATATTGACAGGTGGACAGGCAGAAAGTCAGGGGTAGGCAGGGAAGGCCATCCCAAATTAAAGTACTTGCCAACATCAACCTGTCGTATCCCGAAGATTAGGCAGGTACAGGCTAGGAGACAGGCAGAGAATCAGGCACGTATAGGCAGGCAGCAAGGTAGGGATATAGGCACGAACGAGCAGAACAGGTAGGCAGACAAACAGAGAGTAAGACAAGTATAGAAAGACAGGTAGACAGAATTTAGCAGGTGTAGGAAAGCAGGTGGAGAGAATTAGGAAGGTACAGACAGACAGACAGAAAGACGGACAGGATAGGAAGGTAGAGACGTAGATAGGCAGTAGTAGGCACGGGTAGAGAGGCAGACAGAGAGACAAACAGGCAGGCAGACAGGCAGGCAGGCAGGCAGCAACATCCCTACTTTAATTACTACCCAGCCACCCATCCTCCCTACCCTACCCTACCCTACCCAACCCGGAAATTTAATAATGCCTTTTATTTCCCATGGTTCACCTTTATCGGGTTATTGGCCAGACCCGGTGCGCTGTTTCTGCACGGCGGGTCACTGCTGGGGTCCTGTGTCCAGAGAATGGTCAGGGGCAGTGTGCTTTAGAAACTTCATTATTCATTTATTTATTTTATTTATAATTTACCGTAGTTATCTCTATGTCTTCGTCCTTTTGCTGTTCATTTCACGTAACTCAGGGCCACAAAAAGACAGTGCTACGGCTCTATATCCTCTCCATAGCACTTCTTCGTGACTGGCATCATCCTAGTGCCAGACTACTGATAACAGCTAGGCATTCAAGACGGAGAGGTGGCATTTTTAGCCCATGTTGGAGTGAAACGCATATAGTTGCTTCGTATATATACTGTATTTGCTTTTAACTCAAGACGATTTTATTCAGCACACAGGTTAATTAAAAACACACAAACACAAGATATTTCAACCCCACCTGCCAACTCCTCTCTTACAATTTTTCGTTTCCTGCAGCTCACAGACGATTTTATTCAGCACAGACGATTTTATTCAGCACAGACGATTTTATTCAGCACTGACAGATTTGTTTAGCACTGACGATTTTATTTAGCACTGACGATTTTATTTAGCACTGACGATTTTATTCAGCACAGACGATTTTAATCAACACACGGTTAAATAAAATGAGATAAACAAACGAAAGGTATTTCTCACGTCGCTTGCCAACTTACACCTGCTTTCTTCGTCTGGCCAGGTGTTAATGACTAGCCCACCTGAGAATCGTCCCCATGGCAACGTATATTGACTTCATTAGAGTAGCAACAAAAGGTGCATTGACCTCCAGGGTTAGTTTTGGTGTGTGTGTGTGTGTGTGTGTGTGTGTGTGTGTGTGTGTGTGTGTGTGTGTGTGTGAGAGAGAGAGAGAGAGAGAGAGAGAGAGAGAGAGAGAGAGAGAGCGAGAAAGAGATTCTTGCAAAAATGTAAACAACTTCATTAGCATCAAAACAAAGGGAGAAATTGTCCTCAGAAGTAGTTATAATGCGTTGCGCGTTAGGTGGGGGCCTCTTAGTGCGTTGCTGGGGAAATGTAGGTCGTTCTTGGTTGGGAAATGTAAATCTTTCTTGGTTGGGAAATGTAAGTCTTTTGGTTGGGAAATGTAAGTCTCTCTTGGTTGGGAAATGTCTCTCTTGGTTGGGAAATCTAGGTCTTACTTGGCTGAGAAATGTAAGTCTTTCTTGGTTGGGAAATGTAGGTCTCTCTTGGTTGGGAGTTGTAGGACTTTCATGGTTGGGAAATACAAGTCTTTCTCTGTTAAGTAAAATCGTCTTCCTGAAGTCAAATTCCTTAGTGCCGTTTCTGTGCTGGAGTTGAAAAAATCATTGAAGTTGAGTAGAGTAGCGTGTATAGAAAAGAGAAATAACTTGAATTTAAGATGGAAATAAAAACAGAATATAAAAAGAAAAAAAAAGTTGTATATGGGTTACTGAATTGTCAAAAAAAAAAAAAAAAACTATGAAAGCGAAGATAAAAAGTAGCATAAAAAAAAATACATCACCTTTTTTTAATGGATTGGAGTATTTTTAGCTCATTCAAAGCTCACTGTTTATGCTAAGCTGGAGAGAATTGACAAGAGTTAGAGAATTGACTAACAAAGACGCTGTGCTACTGGAAGAGGTAAAGAGGTGGACATGTTAGAAGTTATCATAGAGTGTTATCAGTTTAGTTCATTCAGTTATTTACACTATCATCGTCATCATCATCAGTTAATCATCATCATCAGTTAATTATCATCATCATCATCATCATCATCAGTTATTTCTACTATTATTACTATCATCATCAACATTCTCCTTGTCAGCAATGGCACTGTTCCCATCACTCTCTTACCTTGTCTCAAAATGGTTCGCCTTGCTTCAAAAACATTCGAGCTGGTTTATATCCCTGCATTATCGCCTTCATTATGTGCGCCTCTCTCTCTCCTTTATTATCTCTCTCTTTATTTCTCTTTATTGCTTATTCCTGACTTTTATCGCCCACGCTTCGCTATTTACGATTCTGTCTGTTTTCGGGCATGTTTAGATGGCTGGTTTTCCTATGTACGAATGTGGGATTTTCGACCTTGTGACTCTGGGGTTTAAGAATCAAAGAGAGAGAGAGAGAGAGAGAGAGAGAGAGAGAGAGAGAGAGAGAGGTGGGGGAGAATCTTTTTTCTCCTTTGTTTAGGCACGCTGTTCTCCCTTTACGCTGGAGAAAAAAAAAAACTCTCTCTCTCTCTCTCTCTCTCTCTCTCTCTCTCTCTCTCCCCTCGCAGCACTACCAAATAGCAGGTGATAATTCATATGCAGTGTTTGTGGCAGTGATGGAGAGAGAGGGAGAGGAAGGGGAGAGAGAGGGAGAGGGAAAAGAAGAGAGGGAGAGGGAAAGGGAGGAGAGAGGTGGAGAGGGAAGAGAGAAGTGGAGAGGGGAAGAGAGAGAAAAGAAGGAGAGGGGAAGAGAGAGAAAAGAAGGAGAGGGGAAGAGAGACGTGAAGAGAAGGAGAGAGAGGAGATGATGAGAGAGGAAGAGGGTAAGAAAGAGGAGAGGGATGGAGATGGAAGGGAGATAGAGAAGGAATGAGAGAAGAGAGGGAGTGAGAAGAGAGAGAGAGATGGAGAGAGGAAGAGAGATGAGAGAGGGAAGTAAGAAGAAAAGGAAAAGTGGGAAGAAAAGGGAAAAGAAAGGGAAGAAAGGGAGAGAAAAAACGTGAAATGATACAAGGAGGGAGGCAGCAGGGAGAGGTATGGAAAGGGAGAAGTAAAATAGAGGGAGAGGGAGAGAAGAGGGAGAGAATGGAAGAAATGTAAAAAAGCTGATAAGTGAGGGAGGAAAGGACTGGAGGAGGAGAGGGAGGGGAAAGGAAGAAAATGAAGAGAAAAAGGAGAGATGTGTCAAATGGTAGGAGAAGAAGGCGAGAAGGAAAGGGAGGAAGAAGAAAAAGAAAGGGAAAAGAGGGAACAACGGGAGAGAAAAGGAACGGAGGAGAAGGCGAGAGAGAGAGAGAGAGAGAGAGAGAGAGAGAGAGAGAGAGAGAGAGAGAGAGAGAGAGAAAGGGAAGCGAATTTAAAAATGGACACATGAACACGAATAGTAAATGAGAAAACGAAAAAAACAGAGAGAGAGAGAGAGAGAGTTAAAAATGTAAGATAGAAACATGAATACGTAGGAAACAACAACGCAAAGAGAAAAAAGAAAAACTAAAGAATCGTTTGAATATGGAAAACGGCGAAAATCAGAGGAAGTGAACGAATGAAAATGCAAAAAGGACGAAATAAAAAAAAATGATGGATGCAAGAACAGGTGGCATTAATTGAGAGAGAGAGAGAGAGAGAGAGAGAGAGAGAAATGATGCAACTAAAATACAAAATAAAACGAATATTTAATTTATGAAGGTGTAAATATTAACAATTGGAATAAGTAGAGCAATAAATGATAAAAAAAAAAATGCCAATAAAGAAATAAAGAATGTATAACAAAGACGGAGAGCATAGTGAAAAATTAAATAAAGAGGACTGAAATGGGAGAAATGAACAGGGAAGAACAGAGAGGAAATGAGGAGGGAGAGAGGAGGAGGAGGGGTTTGGAGGGAGGAATGAAGTGGGCAAGTAGAGAGAGAGAGAGAGAGAGAGAGAGAGAGAAGGGGGCAAAATGAAAACCGTGAATAATGAGATGGGGGGAATGAAAGGAGGAGGGGTGGAAAGAGGAGGGTGAAATGAAGGAAATGAATAATGAAAAAAGTGAAAAAAAAAATATGAAAAAGAAAAAATAAGAAGAGGAAGACGTTAACAGAGAGAGGAAATGAAGAGTAGGAGAATGAAAAAAGAGGGTAATGAAAGAAGAGAGGAATGGAAGGAGTGAATATAGAGAGGAGGAATGAAAGAAATGGGAAATGAAAGAAGGGGGGAAATGAAAGAAGTGAATGTAATGAGAATGAAAGAAGAGGGGAATGAGAGAAGGAAGGAATGAAGTGAAGCTAGAGTGGGGGAATGAAAGAAGAGGGGAATGAAAGAAGAGGGGAATGAAATGGGGGGGTGACTAATTCCAAGCATCGGGTCCGTCTGCGTTGTGAGCGATGAGGGGAAATTCGTCACCGCCCTCCCCCCTCTTTCCCCCTCTCCCTTTCCTCTCCCCTCTTTTCCCCCTCCTTTCTCTTTCCCCTCTCCCTTCCCTCTTTCCCCTCTCCCTTCCCTCTTTCCCCTCTCTCGTCCCTCTCCCTCTCTTTCTTTCCCTCCCCTTGTCTTTCCCCCAACCTCTCCTATTTTCCTCCGCCGTCTCCTATTTCCCTCCACCATCTCCTCATTCCTTCCCCTCTCCTCTTTCCCTTCCCTTTTCTGTCTTTCCCTCCACTCTCTCCTCTTTCCCTCCCCATCTCTTTCATTCCCTCAATTCTCACCTCTTTCCTTTCCCCTCTCTTTGTTTCCCTTCCCCTATTTTTTCCCTCCCCCCTCTATTTTTCCTCCCTCTTTTTTTCCCTCCCCCTCTCTTTTCCTCCCCTTCTTTCTTCCCCTCCACCCTTTCCTCTTTCCCTCAGTTTCACCCCCCCACTCACTCACTCTCTCTCCTTCCCTCTCATATCTCTCCTCTCTTTCCCTCCTCCCTTTTCCTCGTTTTCCCTTAATGTCCCTACTTTCCCTCTTTTCCCAATTTCCTTCCCCTCTTTTCCTTCCCTCTCCTGTGTCCCCTCTCCGTCCCCGTCCCACTTCCCCTCCCTTCCCTCTTCTTTCTTCCTTTCCACTCTTTCCCCTTTCTTTTCCCCTCCCATTCCCTTCCCTTTCTTTTCCCCTCCCATTCCCTTCCCTTTCTTTTCCCCTCCCATTCCCTTCCCTTCCCTTTTCTTCTTTTCCCCTACCTCTCCCCCTCCACTCCCCTTCTCTTCCATCTCCCTGTCTCTTCCCTCTCCTCTATATTCCTCTTCCTCTTTTTACCTTCTCCTTCCCTCCTCATTCTCTTCCCACCTTTCTTTCCCGTCTTTCTAATCTTTCCCCTTTCCCATCTTTCTAATCTTTCCCCTTTCCCATCTTTCTAATCTTTCCCCTTTCCCATCTCCCTTCTTTCCCCTTTCCTGTCTCTCCCACCATGCTTTTCACCTCCACTCTCTCCTCTTTCCTTCCCTCTTCCCCTTCCTTCACTTTCTCTCATCTCCCCACTACCACCTTTCCACTGCCTCTTCCCTGTTCTCTCTCTCTCTCTCTCTCTCTCTCTCTCTCTCTCTCTCTCTCTCTCTCTCTCTCTCTCTCTCTCTCCAACGCCACACACTCGCTCACATTCGCTCACTTTCACACCCTCTTTCTCACCTCTCAGTAGTAATTTAATCCCGATTTATTTTTTTCCTGTTTTTTTCCTCCTCAGAGTTGCCACCTTTTTTCCCCCCTCCAGCCAGAATCTCTCTCTCTCTCTCTCTCTCTCTCTCTCTCTCTCTCTCTCTCTCCCTCCATATCTCTGTTCCCATTTCCTCTTCCCTTATATCCATATTTCTTTTCGCTTCGCCCATTTTCCCTTCAATTTTCCCATTTTCTTTTTCCTCCCCATTTACTTTAATCCTATTTTTAATCCTATTTCCCTCTTTCCCATGTTTTTTTTTTTTTTCTTCCCTTTTACTTTACTCAAAATTTTTCTTGTTCTTCTCTCTTTATTTTCCGTTTTTTCCCTCCCCGTTTTTACCTAGTTTTCCTTTTTCCCCTTCTCATGTTTCCTTCCTGCCATAGTCCTCATCTTTCCTGGTTTTCCTCCTCCTTCTCTTCCTCTTCCTCTTTTCCCCTCTTCTTCCTCTTCCTCCTTTCCCCTCCTTCTCTCCCTCTTCCTCCTCTCCCCTCCTTCTCTTCCTCTTTTCCCCTCTTCTTCGTCTTCCTCCTTTCCCCTCCTCCTCTTCCTCTTCCCTTCCCCCTTCATGTCTTCCTTTCTCTTCCCTTCTTTTTTCCTTTTGTCCTACTTTTTCCCTCCAGTCTTTCCCTCCATCCAACTTTCCCCTCCAGTCTTTCCCTTCATCCAACTTTTCTCTCCACTTCTTCCCTCCATCCAACTTTTCCCTCCAATCTTTCCCTCCATCCAACTTTTCCCTCCATTCTACCTTTTCCTCCATCCTACTTTTCTCCTCCACAGTCTCTTCCTCCGTCTTACTTTTTCCCCAGATTTTCCCCAGATTTTCCCTTCATCCATCATTTTCCCTCAAATTTTTCCCTCCACCTTAATTTTTCCTTAGTCTTTTCCTCCATCCTTCATTTTCGCTTCAAAGTTTTTCCCTCCACCTTATTTTTTTTCCTCATTTTTCCCTCCAGTTTCCATTTTTCCTCCAGTTTTTCCCTCCACCTTTACTTTTTCCCCAGTCTTTCCCTCAATCCTTCATTTCCCCTCCAAAACTTTTCCCTCCATCTTACTTTTTCCTCCCCAGTTTTACCCTCCACCTTACCTTTTTTTTTCCTCCCCCGTTTTTCCCTCCAGTTTCCATTTTTCCTCCAGTTTTTTCCCTCCACCTTTACTTTTTCCCCAGTCTCTCTCTCAGTCCTTCATTTCCCCTCCAAAATTTTCCCCTCCATCGTACTTTTTCCCTCTGTCCTCCATTTTTCCTCCCCAGCTTTTCCCTCCACCTCACATTTTTTCCCTCCACCCTACTTTTTCCTCATTTTCCCTCCACCTTGCTTTTTTCCTCCCCAGTTTCCCCCAACTCCCTGAAGTCCATTACCGTGCATGTTTGACCAGCGAAATTACCACCGCGATGTGTTGGCTGCGTTCTCATCCTCTTATTCTCACTCCTTATCTTCCTTTTTCCTCCTCCTCCTCCTCCTCCTCTCCTCCTCCTATGTAATCCTATGTAATCCTCCTCCTCCTTCTTCTTCTTCATCCTCTTCTTCTTTTCTTCGTCTTCGTATTTTCTTCGTCTTCTTCTTTATCTTCTTTCTTCTTCTTTACTGCATATATAAACGAGAGAGAGAGAGAGAGAGAGAGAGAGAGAGAGAGCAGGAGGAGGAGGAAAAGGTACCAGAACTGACAACCATAAAGATAAAGAGAGAGAACAAATTAGAAAGCTAGAGACAAAAAGAAAGTGAGAAAAAGAGAGAAAGTGAGCGAGAGGCAGAGACCAGAGGCACCCATATGTAGTCGCCTCCACGCCCCATTAATCTTCCCGACCCATTTTTCACGGGGGGAGGATGAACACAAGAGATAATGGGTTGGATTAATGGGAGAGAGGCTAAGGGGAGGCTGGGGATTAATGGGGAAAGATGGGGATTAGTGAGCAAGAACTGGGATTAATGTGGATGATGGGACTATTGGGATAAGTGATGAATGGGGATTAATGGGAATATAGCGATTAGTGAACAAGTATGGGGATTAATGGGAAGGAATGAGGGTTAATGGGGAGGAGTGGGGATTAATGGGGAATGGGGAATATTTGGGATTAGTGAAGAATGGGGATTAATGGGGAATGATGGGAATGTTGGGGATTAGTGAGCAAGATTTGGGATTAATGGGGAAGACTGGGGATTAATGAGACAAGAATATTGGAATTTGAACAACAATGGGGATTAATGGGGAAAAATGGGGCTATTGGGATAAGTGAGGAAGAATTGGGATTAATGGAGTGAAAGTGGGATTAATGGGGAAAGATGGGACAATTGGGATGTGAGGACGAATGGGGATTAATGGGGAGAAATGGTGATTAATGCATTTGACAGGAGTTAATAGGGAATAATTGGGATTTTAATGGAAATGGGGATTAATAGGAAAGAATGGGGATTAATGGGGAAGAATGGGGAGGAGATTAAGTTTGGATTAATGGGATAGGGGTAATGGCTAAGGGGCAGAGGGAGGGAAAGGTTAGGGATTAATGGGCAAGACTTAAGAAAAATGGAGGAGAGGGAAAGAAAGAGAGGAGGAGGGAAAGAAAGACAGGGAGAGGGAAAGAAAGACAGGGAGAGGGAAAGAGAGGGGGGAGGGAGGGAGAGGGGGGAAGGAAGGATAGAGAGGGGGAGGGAAGGAAAGATAGGGGAAGGGAAAGAGAGAAGGAGGGAAAGAATGAGAGGGAGAGGGAAAGATAGGGGGAGGGAAAGAAAACAAGGGGAAAGGAAAGAAAGAGGGTGAGGAAAAGAAAGAGAAGGAGGGGGGAAAGAATGATAGGGAAAGAGAAATAAAGAGAGGGAGAGTGAAAGGGAAGCAGTAACATCACATCTTCTCAGTTACCTTAAAACTAGCTCACAAATAAAGCTGACTCACACACTCATTCCTCCCCTCCCCCCTCCTCTCATGTCACCATCACGCGTCTCTTGTTTCAGTAAAGGTAGTAAATAAAATCCGTAATAAAAGACGCCATTAAAGTGAAAAATAAGAGAGGTGATTTAGGCCAGGGCATTGAAGGGATATTTGGGATAAGCCTATTGTTTTAAAGTCCTCTCGATTAACTCTATTGTTTTTTTGAAGTATGAAATGTTTTGTTGTTATTATTATTATTATTATTATTATTATTATTATTATTATTACTGATACTACTACTACTACTGCTGTTATTATTATTATCAATATTATTACTGCTACTGTTATTATCATTATTATTACTACTACTACTACTATTATCAACATTATTATTACTGCTACTATTACTATCATTATTACAGAACTACTACAACTACTACTACTACTACTACTGATGCTATTATTATTATTATCAATATTATTATTACTGCTACTATGATTATCATTGTTATTATTACCGTACCACCACCACCACCACTACTACTTACTACTACTACTACTACTACTACTACTACTACTTCTTCCTCACACCCCCTCTTCCCATTCCATCTCCAATTTCACCTAATCCAATTAAACTCAAGCTTATTACAATGCGTCCACCTCCTCTTTATTTAAACTCCAGGTATTCCTTTATTGTTTACCTGTTCCCGGCTTTATTCTTCCCTATATGGTAAGGTGCTGGAGTCGGGATGTGGCATGCGTCCCTAGCTTTAATGATGTGTGCGGTTTGGGGTAGTCACGCAGGTAGAGAGAGAAAGAGAGAGAGAGAGAGAGAGTGTATATGTGTGTGTGTGTGTGTGTGTGTGTGTGTGTGTGTGTGTGTGTGTGTGTGTGTGTGTATGGTGAGAGAGAGGGGGGTGGTGGTGCAGCAAGGAGATAGGGAGAGAACGCAGAAAAAGAGAGGAGGGAGGGAGGGAATGAGGGGGGGAGGGAGGGAGGGAAGTGGTTGAGGGAGAGAGGGAGAAAAAGAGGGAGAGAGAGAGGGAGGGAAAACGCGCATCACGAAGGTTGTTACATAACTGACAGTAGGCGTGGAGGAAGATTGATGGAGAGAGAGAGAGAGAGAGAGAGAGAGAGAGAGAGAGAGAGAGAGAGAGAGAGAGAGAGAGAGAATAAAGTACTAAACAGCTGAGAAACAAAGCAAGGATGGAGAAAAAAAGAAATAATCATATACAGCATTTGTGTGTGTGTGTGTGTGTGTGTGTGTGTGTGTGTGTGTGTGTGTGTGTGTGTGTGTGTGTGTGTGTGTGATTTATGAGAAAATAATAAAAACGAAAAAATACCAATGAGAAAGAGGCGGAAAAATTGAAAAACGAAGAGAAAAAAAAAAACACAGAAAAAGCAGGGGAGAAAGAGTGAATAAATAATGTATGAATGTATGAGGGGGTTGAAAAACAAGGCCCAAACAGCATTACCTCATCGACCCCCTGCTGGCTATGTCTATTGCTGGGCTTCTCCTGCTTAATGGAAGAGGGAGGGAAGCAGGTAAGCAGGTAGGTAGGCAGAGAGGAAGGTAAGCAGGTAGCAGGCAAAGAGGGAGATAAGTAGGTAAGCAGGTAGGCAGGCGGAGAGGAAGGGAAGCAGGTAAGCAGGTAGGTAGGCAGAGAGGGAGGTAAGCAGGTAAGCAGGTAGGTAGGCAGAGAGGGAGGTAAGTAGGTAAGCAGGTAGGTAGGCAGAAAGGGAGGTAAGTAGGTAAGCAGGTAGGTAGGCAGAGAGGGATGTAAGAAGACAGGTTGATTAGAGGACTGATAGGTTGGTAGGTAATTAAGGTAGGAGGTAGGTAGGTAGGTAGGTAGGTAGGTAAGTAGGTAGGTAGGTAGGTAGGTAAGTAGGTAGGTAGGTAGGTAGGAAGGCTGGCTGATTGGTTGATTGATAGACTGGCAGATATTTAAGTACGGATTAGTATGTAGGTAGGTAGGCAGCTAGGTGGATAGATAAGGAGGTAGGAAGGATGGTAGGTCAGTAGGTAAGTAGACACGTGGTTAGTAAGTAGGTAGGAATATTGGCACGTAGACAAAAAGGCAGATAAGGAGGTAGGAAGCATGGTAGGTCAGAAAGGAGGGAGATAAGTAGACAGGTGGTTGGTAGGTAGGTAGGTAGGTAAATAGATAAGGAAGTCGGAAGGGTGGTGGGCAGGTTAATAGGAAGGATGGTGGGTAGGTAAGTGCAGCAGGTAAGTAGATAGGCAGGCAGTGGTTGGAGGACTGGTATGTAGACATCTAGACAGGTAGGTGGATAGATACGACGGTAGGAAGGATGATAAGTAGGCAAGTAAGTACCGTAAGTAAATATGCAGAAAGGTGAAGAGGTGGGTAGACAGGTAAGTGTGGTAAAAAGAGGATTAATCTGTTGAACTCGACGGAAAACTTCTAGACTAAATAAAAATTGTCTTTAAATAAAAAATAATAAATGAATTGAGACAGGTTTACATGAGAGAGAGAGAGAGAGAGAGAGAGAGAGAGAGAGAGAGAGAGAGACTTTTGTACCTACCCTCTTCCCCTTCCTTTTCCAAACTAATAATGATAATACCTTACCCACCCACATCTCCTCCTTACTTCCCTTTTTCATCACACCATCAATTATCCTTCACTCCCTCAATCATGCTTCTTCCTCCCTCGTTTTTCTGCCTTTTCCATCCTCGCTTCTACCTCTCCCCTCATCCTCGCCCTCTTACATCAAAATCCCCTCTTCAGTCCCTCCTTTCCTCCCACTTTCCCTCATTTCTACCCCTGCCGCTTCCCCCCCTCTTTCTCTCACCTCCTTCCCCTTCTCCTCTCAACCATGACCCATTCTCTTCTCCCCTCCCCTTCTCCTTCATTTCTTTTTTTCCATTCTTTCTTGGCTTCTTTCCTTCCCCTTTTCCTTTCCTTCTCCCTCCCCTCTGCCCTTCCCTGTATCTTCCCTTTCCCTTCCCCCAATCGCCCCTCCATATTCCCCTCAGCACACCAACAAATCAGCCATGTTCCCTCTTCACTTCTTCCATCCCCTCTCTCTTCTCCTTCCTTCTTCTCTTTCCTTTCCCTCCTTCTTTCTTCCTTTTCCTTCTTCCTCTTTAACACCCATTTCCTCCTCTCTAGCTCCACCATCCTGTCCTTCCTCTCCTTCATTTTATTCGTCTACCTTTACCCCTTTCTCCTCCCTCTCATTTCCTTACCTACTCCCTCCCCTCTCCTCATTACAGACTCCCTCTCTATACTCTCCCTGTATATTTCCTCCCTATTTTCTCTCGACACGTCATCATATCAGGCAAACTCCTTCAGCACCCCAGCCCTATCTCTTTCTCCCAATCCTTTTCTTCCCTCCTGTATATTCTTCTCCTCCTTCCCTTCTCCTCTCTTCTCCTTTCCTTTCTCCTTCGATTCTTGTCCTCCTTGCCTTCTCCTCTCTTCTCCTTTCCTCTCTCCTTCATCTTTTCTTCTCTTCCATCCCTTCTCCCTTTCTCCTTTCTTTTCTCCGTCTTCTACTTTTTCTTCTGCGCCCTCCACTCTCCGCTTCTCTATTCTGTTTCTCTCCCTTCCTCTCCCCAACTCTATTCTCCCTTCTTCCTCCCTCCTTCCATCATTATTTACCCAGCCATATCCCCTCCCTGTTTCCCCTCACCACACCGTCAAATCAGGTTTGTCACGTCACATCACGCGACACACACACACACACACACACAAAGAAATTATGTAAGATGATTACCGTTTAGTCTCTAATTATAATAAGAATAACAATCATAATAGTAATAATCGTATTAATAATAATAATAATAATAATAATAATAACAATCACAATAATTTTAATAATAATAATAATAATAATAATAATTTTAATAATAATAATAATAATAATAATTTTAATAATAATAATAATAATAGAGAACTGTCATGGCAATCATCATCTTCAGACATCAACAGAGAAGGTCGATTATCTAGTGGATTATAGTAATAAGAATAACAAGAGTAATATGAATAAACATGATAATAATAATAATAATAATAAATAATAATAATAATAATAATAATATAGAACTGACATGGCCATCATCCACATCTTCAGATATCAACAAGGAAGGTCGATTATATAGTGAATTATAGCCACTGTGATTTCCAGAATGGGGGGGGGAGCAAAGGAAAAAAGGAAAATATATAAATAGGCCAACCATATAAATATTTGTTTTTATTTTTTCGAGACGTGAGCAGGTTAGGATGATAATGACTATGGCGATTTTAGTTTCTATATTTTGTTTATCCATTTTTTTAAACCAGGAAATTATTGGGTTGGCATGATGATGATGATGATGATGATGATGATTGATGATGATGATGATAATGATTTTGTTTTTTTGTATTGTTTATCTTTGTACCTGTGTAATAGACCGACTGAATCGAGCGCAAATTGACCTGTGAATTCCATTTTGTACCAACTGATTACTGAGCACCACTTCCGGCACTTCCATTCTCTCTCTCTCTCTCTCTCTCTCTCTCTCTCTCTCAGGAGGAAGGGGCAGGTTAATATCTGTGAGCCTGTAGATGATAAGGGAACGATAACACAAACAAATCTTATTATCTCTCTTCTTTACAGCCTAAGAATCGAACTTCCGATCTCAGAAATCCATGCGTAATACACAACTACTCAGCCACATCCCCACTACTTCTGTCACCTCCGCACCATACTCTTTTCACTTTAACTTGAACCAAATATTAATCTAAAACTTGCCCTCTCCATCTTGAATCCTGAGTTGTTCTGGAGTGCCATGGAAAGGATGTAGAGCTGCAGTATTTTTTTTTTTTTTTTATACTGAGCTGCGTAAAGTAGGCTAACTAAAGGAAGAAAGTCTGGGCGAATTTAAGGTACAAGAACTATCATCATCATCGTCACCGCAATCGTCATCATCATCATCATCATCATCATCACAGTCGTCATCATCATCATCATCATCATCATCACAGTCGTCATCACCACCACCACCACCACCACCACCACCACCAACCATCTTTATCATCATCATCACCACAATCGTCATCGTTATCATCATCATCACAGTCGTCATTATCATCATCACAATCGTCATAATCATGACAATCGTCATAATCATCACAATCGTCATAATCATCACAATCGTCATAATCATCATTATCACCACCACCACCACCACCATCAACACACACACACACACACACACACACACACACACACACACACACACACACACACACACACACACACACACACACACACAACACTGTCCCACCATACCCGTCATACAGCCACACACCGCACTACCACCCCCCCACCTCCTACTGCCTTGAGACTCTTCCAACACCCTGTAGCTATCACCCTTGCCCCCAGAGACTTTTCCCACACCCTGTAGCTATTACCCCTCTCCCTCCCCCGCCCCCCCAGACCTCAGACGCCCTCCGCTTACATCACCGTCTAAATCCTTCCCTCGTTTTTCTGCAGGATTTATCGAGGGCCAATTAAAGCACATCTCCGGGGGGTTGTGTACAGGGGGTGGTTACGGTGGGAAGGGGGAGAAGTTAAGGGGAGGGGAGAGGTTTAGGTGAGGGGTGATGTTAAGAAGGGGAGAAGTAAAGGGGAGGGGAGAGGTTGAGGGGAGGGGAGAGAGGTAGAGTGACGGGAACAAGGAAAGAAGTTGCAAGGATGAAACAAGAAAGAAAGGTGGACAGCGGGAAAGGGGGGTGGAAAATGAAGGGGTGCGTTAATGGGTATACAAAGGGGAAAAGAAGGCGGGGGGGGGGGAGGAATGGAAGGTTGATTAAAAATGATAGGGAGGGAAGTGAAGGAAAAGGAAGGGTGCATTGAAGGGTAAGGAGTAGGTGAAAGAAGGGGGGAGACGGGAGGTGATTTGAAGGGAAGGGGGAAGAGGAATGGGGATGTGTGAATGGGTAATAGAAGGGGGGAGAGGAGGTAGGTGGAAGGCACTGTGGTTTGGGGGTGACATGGGAAAATGTGAGTTGAAGGATGCTGTAGTGTCGAAGGTGAGAAAGAAAAATGGAAAGTGCGGTGACATGTAAGATAGGTGGGTGCGTTCGAAGTGAGGATGAGGAGGAAGAGGAGGAGGGAGAGGAGGAGAAGGAAGAGAAGGGAAGGAGGATCAGGAGGAAGTGGAGGGAAGGAGGATCAGGAGGAAGTGGAGGGAAGGAGGATCAGGAGGAGCGTTCAAGTAAACCGGAGCGAGATACTAAGTCGCTGGAGTGATGAGTTTGAGAAAGCAGAGTTCGATGTAAGAGTGAATGAAAGATTGCGCTGGGCGTGAGACAAGAAAGGGTGCGTCGACTGGGAAGATAATAGGATGTGCTGAAGGTGATGGGAGGGAAACTAGGTGCCTTGGGGTAAATGGAAGCGAGATATTGTGGTGTCAGGGGATGGAAGAGTTCGCTGAGGGTACGAGAGAGAAGAAAGGTGGCTGCGTTCAAGGCAGAAAAACAAGGCCTTGGGTGCGTTTCAGAGTCACGAATAATTTAAGGGTTTAAGTGGTGTGGCAGGAAGGAAGGAAGGAAGAAGAGGTAAAGGAAGAAAGGGAGGAAGGAAGGAAAGGGTAGAGAGAGAAGGAAGATGAGTGGAGGGCGGAAGGAGAGTAGAAAGGGGAGGCTAGGGAAGGGAAGGATGGTAAAAGGATAGGGGGAAGAGAAATCAGAGGTACAGGAAGGGAAGAATGGAGGTTGAGTAGGGTAGAGAGGTGGGGGGAAGGGAATAGAAGGAGGAAAAAAGGAGAGAGAGAGAGAGAGAGAGAGAGAGAGTTACGGAGGAAGGGCAGGAAAGGGAGATAAAAAAAAAAGGGAGGGCAGAGGAAAGAAGGAACGAATGAAGAAGAGGGGGGAGAGGAGAAAAAAGAGGGAAGAAATATGGGTAAGAAACACAGATAGGAAAAAGAGGGAATGAGGGAGGGGAGGGAGGGAGGGAAGAACATGAAGGGAGGGTAGAAGGCGGGGGGGGGGAGGAAGAACATAAAGGGAGGGGTAGAGGTAGGGAGTGTGAAATGACAGGGTCCATAACTACATATTACAATTCTTTACACATCCTGCTTCTCTCAATCCCCTTCTAATTGGCGGTAATTCAGTAGGTAGGGGAGAATTATTAGCCTCATCCCTGCTATTATTCCCCCATATAATTCAGTCAAGTTAATAATAATTCAGTCGCCCTGTGGTAAATAATTTCAGGTGTGTCTGGTGGTGATAAAAAAAAAAAAAAAAGGAAAAATATTGAAATCGGTCTGTTATTCGATCCTCTCATTTTTTTTTTTTTTTTTTTTGGGGGGAGAGGAGGATTTCGAATGTATTTTAATCCCCCTAACGCCAGACGATTTTATTCAGCTGAGGGCGAGTCATGGGAACCTGGACCTTAAATAATGATCTCTGGCGATTTATTTTTTTTCCTTCATGTACCTGAGGTGGTGAACTGAGGCTCCTATAACTCAGCTAAATAAAACCGTCTGGAAGAAAAAACCAAACCTGTTCCGACTCTGAGGGGGTTAAAGAGCTTCTCACCCCAGCTATATTCAGACGATTTTATTAAGCTGAGGAGACCGAACTGGAGGGAGTGGATTTGGCTTTCATTTTAACCTCTTTATTACTTCGTGGCTGTCCCAGGCTGAATGAAATCGTCAAGTGGAAGAATAAAGCTAAATAAAACCATGTGGAAGAGTAAAGCGAATTAAAATCATGTGGAAGAGTAAAGCGAATTAAAATCAGTGGATGAATAAAGCGAATTAAAATCATGTGGATGAATAACGCGAAATAAAATCATGTGGATGAATAAAGCTAAATAAAACCGCCATGTGGAAGAATAAAGCTAAATAAAACCGCCATGTGGAAGAATAAAGCTAGATAAAATCGCCATGTGGAAGTATAAAGCTAGATAAAATAGCCATGTGGAAGACTAAAGCAAAATAAAATCATGTGGAAGAATAAAGCGAAATAAAATCATGTGGAAGGAACAGTAAAGTTAAATAAAATCATCATGTGGAAGAATAAAGCTAAATAAAATCTTAAAGTTAAAAATTATATAAAATCCTCAAATGCAAAAATAAAGCAAAATATAATCATGTGGACGAATAAACTCGGTGACGTCACTTTTTTTTTTTTACTTTTTTAAAAATAATTTGTACTCCCGTAATGGGTAGTTTGGTGTGGATTACAGGCTACAGCTTACGTGCTTCCTTGTACTGCAGATCTAAGTACATTTTAGCTCATTTTATTGAACTGGTATCCTGTCGTTATCAGTGGGTAGATAGGAATTTTAGTGCTTATGTACAGTTTAGCACATTTTTTTGAGTAGTGTGTGTGTGTGTGTGTGTGTGTGTGTGTGTGTGTGTGTGTAATATACGTGCACCTTTGTGCACCTTGCCAAGTATGTGTTTTTGGGTGAGGGTCTGTCACTGTAAATCTAATGAGAGAGAGAGAGAGAGAGAGAGAGAGAGAGAGAGAGAATCACCTTATTAAATTTACCATGTTTTTCTATCCTTATTACTTCAAAACTTTATACGTACCTTTTATGTACCCTTCCCTACATGGCTTTTCGCTTCTCTGTGTACCTTATTAGTGATTCTGTATGTAAGCTTACTCGTACGTTCACTGATATAATAAGCTTTTGTGCCTAAGCTTACCCATTCCCATATTGACGTGTATCTAAGCTTCTCTGTGTAAGAATTAAGTACTCTCACTTCTCTATGTATCCACGTTACCTTTAAGCTTCTGTGTTAAGCTTATACTGTATGTACCTTTGTATACTTAAGCTCGAGCCCAATTTCGACGTCTGTTCAAGCTTCTATATGTAAATTTATATGTACGCTTATTGACGTTTAAGCTTTACGTGTGTGCGTTCCTTTACTCGTACAGAAATATAAGTTTATGTAATGTAAGCTTAATTTGTGCCCCCTCCTTCTCGTCTCTCATATTCCATCGTCCTTCCCTTCCCTCAGATTCCTTCGTCCTTTCCTTCCCTCAAGGTCCTTCGTCCTCCCTTTCCCTCAAAGTCCTTTGCCCTTCCCTTCCCTTCCCTCAGAGTCCTTCGCCCTTCCCTTTCCTCAGAGTCCTTCATCCTTCTCTTCCCCCAGTCCTTCGCCCTTCCCTTCCCTCAGATTCCCTCGTCCTTCATTTCCCTCAAAGTCCTTCGTCCTTTCCTTTCCTCAGAGTCCTTCGTCCTTCCCTCAGAGTCCGTAAGTGTTCGGGTAATTTCAGTATACTGTATTCGACCTAACCCCTTCAGTACGAGGTCCCTAAGAACAGCGATAGGGTCTGTCGGTGGGACATATACAGCGAAAAGGACTTAAATTAGGAAACATTTCTACACTCTCTTCACCTTGACTTGGCCCAGATTTTCCTTTTTTTTTCCTGCCTATTTCTTGAGACTCAGTGGCGGAAAAAGACAATACCAAGGTTCAACATCCTTTCCATAGCACTTCTTTGTGACTAGGACCAGTTTCTAGTGGTAATTTAGTGTTACAACTCAACATTCAAGATGGAGGAATGGCAGTTTTAGGCTTGAGTTAAAAAAAAAAATAATAAAAATAATAACATGACCCTTTCAGTACGAAACTTAGTTTAATGAAGACTGTCTCAGGATTAGAGTTTTATTTTATTTGTTTTTTCTTGCACTGTTCATCGTCTGTTTAAATAAATAAATAATTAAACAAATAAATAAGGAGGTTGTTTATAGCCTCCTGACTGTAAGACGTTATGCTGAACGTGTATATAATCATGAGGCTGTATAAAGATTAAATAAAAGTAAATAATAGAAGTATCACCGTTCTGCAGGGGTAAACAATCAACAGGTGAACAGAGGATGGGTGGCTGACTAATTAAGGTGATTTCCTGGTAATTAATAATGATATAAGGTTGAATAAAATCATCTCGGGTATCAGGAATAAAGACCATCGTACTGAAGGGGTTACAAAAAATTGGTCCAGTCAGGTGTGGACAGGTAGTAAAGTAATTAAGGTGATTTCTAGGTAATTGGTCAGGTAATTGTTATTTAAAGGTGAATAAAATCATCTAGAGGTATCAGGAATAGAGCAAAAAAAGTCATCGTACTGAGGGGGTTAAAAAATATTCGTCCAGTCAGGTGTGGACAGGTAGCGAAGTAATTAAGGTGATTTCTCGGTAAATCGCCAGGTTGAGGTATGGTTGACTTCATTGTGCTCTCTCTCTCTCTCTCTCTCTCTCTCTCTCTCTCTCTCTCTCTCTCTCTCTCTCGTCCTTTGCTGCTTTATTGTCATTATTTTTGTTATTGGGGTCCTGGGCGTTCATTTGTTATAGATCCTGTTGTTCATTTGTTCTTTTGTTATTGAAAGTTTTGTTCATTTTTTTTTTTGTTATTGAGACTCTGGTTCATTTTTTAACTCTGTTGTTCATATACTTTTGGTAATGGAAGTGTTCAGTTGTTAAATCGTGTTACTCAAGGTTGTGTGTGTGTGTGTGTGTGTGTGTGTGTGTGTGTGTGTGTGTGTGTGTGTGTGTGTGTGTGTGTGTTTTATTGAGGGGATTGTTCAGTTGTTCTCCTCAGTGACATTATTGAAGTTATCTGCAGTTATTTTTTTTCCTGCCATTTACGTGTGTTATTAGGTGTGTTTCAAGGGGGCGTTCTGTATGTTTGTGTGTTTGAGTGTGATTGCGTGTGTTTGAGTGTGATTGCAAGACCTCTTCTGTGAGACGTCTGTTAATCTGATAGTGTCCATTTCTCTCTCTCTCTCTCTCTCTCTCTCTCTCTCTCTCTCTCTCTCTCTCTCTCTCTCTCTCTCTCTCTCTCTCTCCTCATCGCCTTTTAGTGTTCTTTTCACTGTGTTCTCATTTCACTGTTCCTATTTACACCATCTGTCACCCGTCCGTCTGCCTGTACGTGTTCTGATCGCTGTTATAGTTGAACCTGTCCTTGATGTTATATTGTTTCACTGCAGGCGTTCAAATGTTCTCTCATGTTCATCTGTTCTTGTTCAAATCCTCTTTCATCTGTGTGTCCGTGTTCAGTTGATCTCTCCCATCTGTTCATCTGTCCTTGTTCTAATGATCTCATGTTTGTTCATCGGTGTTCAGATCATCTCTTTTCTGTTCATCTGCATGTGTTCAAATAATCTCCCATCTGTTCATCTGTGTTCATTTCTTCTCCCATCTGTTCATCTATGTTATCATCTCCCATCTGTTCATCTCTGTTCTTCTCTTCCCCTATCTGTTCATCTACGTTCACATCTTCTCCCATCTGTTCATCTATGTGATCTGCTCCTATCTGTTCATCTACGTTCTTATCATCTCCCATTTGTTCATCTATGTTCTTCTCTTCTCCCATATGTTCATCTACGTTCATATCTTCTCCCATCTGTTCATCTTTGTTCTTCTCCCATCTGCTCACCTACATCCTTATCTTCTCCCATCTGTTCATCTCTGTTCTTATCTTCTCCCGTTTGTTCACCTATGTTCTACCTGTTCATCCATGTTTTTTTTTGCTTATTTATATCGCCTCGAGAGCTGGACCGACTTGGATCACCGTAACAAAAATCCTTCGAAATTTGGCTGCCGGATCGGAAGTGGATCGGATCGGGGGGCCACTTACGGATTTTTTTTTTTTTAAGTCTTTGGCCTGTATTATCGTCGGCTCAGAAAGCTCCCTAGCACCTCTTCCTTAGCGATCTGTTTTCTTTATTACACCTCAGTATTTTCAGTGTTTCTTAAATCCTTCCATTGTCACCATACTCCGCATGAACAACGTAGAAAATGACATTAACCAGCCATATCCAAAAAACAAATCGCAAAGGAAGAGGTGTTAGGGAGCTTCCTTAACCGAGGAGAATGCAGGCTATTATAGTCACTTCTCTGCCCCTCCTCCCACCTTTTCGAGAACCAGATTATAACCAGACTTCATTGAACTAGGCCAACAAATGCATTACAGGTAATACAGTTGGCCTGTTTCACCTGATGAGAATCCCTTACCACTTTCAGCTCAGCTCATGGCCAAGTGTTGTCAGATTGTAGGGCTGGTTTGATTAGTAACCAGGGAGACTCTCAACTAAAACTCTCTTAATTCACATAGCCTATAACCCTAAAAATATTGAAGTTGAGTGGCGGAGTTGTCAGGTGAAAATATGACGTGTATATATATATATATATATATATATATATATATATAACATGAAAACGATTGTCGAACTGGATCTAGCCGATTTTTCGCTGCTGGATTCTAGCTCTAATTATTTATTTCTTCGCTGTGCTCTGTGTTCTTTATCTGGTGTCTATAGTTTCGGTGCTGTCATTCACTTCATCCCTTGTCTGTTTATCTCTTCAGTAATCTGTCCCTTTTATACTGTTCACTTCTGTGTGCTGTGGTTACTTTTAAGGCTATTTAATTAAGTTCCAGTGATTGTAATGTTATTATTAGTTCTTACCAAGTTATTTTCAATCAGCTGCCTTTATTTAGGTTACTAGTACCATTAATTTGCTCTTGTGATTGACCACTTCTTTAATGTTATATTTTAGTGTGATCCCGTTACTTGTGCTGTTTTAAAAGCTTTCATTTGAATGAGAGTTATTGTCCATTATGTGTAGGCTACCTTAAGCCTCTAACCTCTTCAGTCCTGAGACATGATTTTAATTTATTATGGCAGTTGGAAGCTGATTTGATTAAACAAAATAATGTAAGACGCCTTTGTGCCGAAGAGGTTAAGCCCAAAGGGCATCTCACGTTGAATGCAGTTGTCTATCAGTCGCCAGAATAACACTTCAAAAGATTTCCTCGGTCTGAGAAAAACCATTGCTTTCCTTTGTGTGAGAGTTACTTTGGTGGAATGTAGACTATGGTAAGAACTGTGTGTGTTAGGCTGTAGTTAATGTATATTAGGCTATGCTAAATGTGCTGTGTAAGGCTGTGGTATATGTGCAGTGTTAGGTTATGGTTAGTGTGGTGCTGTGTGTTAGGCTGTGGTAAGTGTTACTCTATGGCTAGCGGTGTGTGTTAGGCTATGGTTAGTGTGGTGGGTGTGTGAGGGTGGTGTAGTTCAGTGTTCACGTCACTTGTTCTCTGTCTTTGCAGCCCGGGACGACACCAAGCACGGGTACCACCGCCGCCGCCAGCCTGCACTTAATACCATGTTGCAAAGTAATACCACCTCCTCGGCCTTGCAACACCAGACCTGATTGCATGACTTAGCCTGTAATAACACTACCCTTTTGATGCCTTTCCTTTCCCCTCATTCCTCGTCCCCTCTTCCATTAGCTGCCTCAGAAATGGGTGGTTCAGCTCCCCCTTCACTTTTCACCTTTTCCTCTTCCTCTTTAGCTGCTGCCCGCTCAAAAAGAGGTGTACGATGTAACTTTTTGTACTCCTGTATCTACCCTGCCCCAGTTTCCTACTTAGATGAATTACTGTACTTTTATCTACAGCTGTACGTGTAACTTGTATATTTTTGTTTATGAATAATTACTGACTTGTTACTTGACTGGAATCCTCTTTTTCCCCTCGCAACTACTTCCCATAGATTTATGTAAGCCAAATAGAGAAGAGAGTTTACAAATATATTTCTATTTATGTACCAGATAAACAGAGGACAGAGAAGAGAGAGAGACTGAGAGAGAGAAAGAGAGAGATATTTTCCAGCTAGCCTGTCGTTTTCAGGCTAGTAAAGCTATGTGTACAGTTTTATTCATTTTTATCATGTTACTCTGTTTTAATGACGAAGCATCTTTTTTTTCCACCCTACGTGTTTTCTTTTTCATATGTGTGTGTGGATTTTTTTTCATGTCCATTTTTCTGGTTTTAACATTTTTTTGGCCATGGGTCCACGGTTGATGTATTGTTTTTGTTGACCTGTGTTGGCATTTGTTGCAGATGTCAACTTGGTGGCCGAGCCGAAGCCGCATCAGATCGGCCGAAAGCGTCCTAGCGTAGCCAAGGCGGCGGCTGATTGGTGAGTTCGGCATCATAACACAGACCATTATATTTTTATTGGCTCCTAGCTATTCCATTAACCCCTTCCAGCCCGAGGACACGTCTTTTTGGACTGTATTCTTGCTGCCACCTCACTTTTTTTCAACTTAGATGGGACTTTTCAAATTGGAGGGGTTAGGTACAGCCTTCTTTAGCCTCGTCACAAAAAGGGGTCGGGCTCTAGTATGTAAAAAGACGCCCACGAAATGAAGGGGACAACTCTCTGAGGCAGAAGGCTTATGTTTTCCTTTTGTTTAACGTCCGACTATTTTCATTCAGCTTAAGAAAACCCCTCATAGTTGTATCAAACCCCTCCAGCTCAACGTCCCTCCAAAGCTGAACAAAATCGTCTGGAGGTAACAGGAATATAATCAAAAGACGTCATCGTGTTGAAGGGGTTAAACGTCACCCCCCAAAATATATATATCCTTTGCATCCCCCACTCAAATATTTTTACGTTGTCTTAGCTACCTGGTCAAGCAATATTATTTTTTTTACTGTGTCGTTGGTGTTTTTATTGATTTTCATGAAGTGTTTTCTGTTAGTTGCCATGCATATTGTTTTTCTTTTGACAGTGATGTAGCGTAGCCATTTTTTCCTCTGCACAGTACTAATATTACTCACGTAGAAGAATTATGTTAGCACATTTATATATAATCCATTGATAAATATTTTTATATTTGAAATATGAAATGATATAAACTTTGCTTTGTTATTTTTTTGCTGCACAATGAAGTATCTGCTTCTGATGTTCCTTTTGTACACTGTGATGTGATCTACCTCTGTACATTTTCTCACATTCCCCCCCTAGTGTTTGTGTCATTTTTGTACGTCTGTGGAGATATAGGACATGGCCATTGTACCTATATAAACGTGTGTACTAGCCGTAGTCTAAACTAGTTTTACCGTACTAGTCCAGGTAGTCGGTAGCTGAATAGTCGAAGGAGTCAGGATTCAACTTTTTCATAACCAAGGAGAAATGTTTTGTACTGGGGGGAGGCTGCTAGTCCCACGCCACCCAAGCCCCCTTCACATCCCAGAATCTTACCACCTAGCTCAACCTACTGTGTGGATATTTTCACTTAGAGAGGCAGAAATTAAACAAACCCCCCCTCCACAACAAAAAAACGGAAAATGAAAGAAAACGGAAACACAGCATCCGCGCCCAAGTTCGAGAAAAACCGATACGCCGAACCAGTTTTATCGTGTTTGTGTAATCATGTTTCGCCGAGCCGTAGTTTCATGCAACTTTCTCTCAAGCTTGGAAGTTTGTATTGGAATTCTTGAATCTGTCTCAAAGTGCTTTTTTTTTTTTTTTTTTTTTTCTGATTAGTAGCATCACTTTTTCTGTATATGAGAAGCCTTACTTCGCTGTTCCGGAGCTTTGGTTTCGGGTCAGGGCTACCACGTGTAATATTCATTCTTTTATTTTTGGTTTCTTGCAGGTGAGCATTCGAGTTTTCTTCTGTTACTGTCCTCATTATCAGTTGCAAACGCGAAACTTCAGCAACAAACGCGGACCTTCAGTTAAGTTTCTCAGCAGACTTCAACCAGACACAGAATACCACACACAAATTTTCAGTGTGTTCAGTACTCTCACCGAATCTGTCGCAATGTTTTCGTGGTCCACCCTTACAGGTTCCACCCCAGGTCCCCTCGGAGGCAGGTAGGGCCAGCAGGTGTTGTCTTACCTGTTGCACTTGGTTTATGCTAATAGTTTACAGATTGTAGATTTTGATTATGCAGTATAATCATAGACGGCAGTGAGAAATTACCCCATACCATGTTTAACTATTGTATGTTGTATTGTTTTTACATTGTACAATGACGCTTGCAGGGTTTTACAAGATTTCCGTACAGTTAAGAACAGGATATATATACATATTTTTTTACAGGTTAAATAATACTGTGACCCCTACTGGGATTTCAGAGTATTTTCTGTAAACATAGGCAAGAAAAGTGTGTGTGTGTGTGTGTGTGTCAGTTGGGTTGATAAATCGATAAAGTGACATTTTTCGTACAGTTCCATGCAGTACGGTAGTCCCTTTATACTAAATGGGAACGAGTGTCAACACCCACTAAGATTTTGTGAAATTATACAGCAGTAAGCTAACGGGTTGCATCTGTAATCCCTACAATCCAGTGACGTCTCTCTATTATACTCTTATCAACAGTCAGATATTTCAGTCCAATTTGAGAGACCTTTAGTAGTGAAGGGATTAATGAACACTATACCTAACTCCTCGCTTCAAAATCCTCTCCAAATTTGAATCTAATCGTCTGGTGGTAGTAGTAACAGAAGATAAAATATAATACGAAGTAAAATGTTAATAATGCATAACCACAGATATGTAAAAGGCAAAACCGGGACTTTCCATTAACTGAATAAAATGGCCCGACAGATTGATTTAACTGTCTGATTTAGAGTAACCTGACGAAAATGTTCAGCTGAAGTGACCCCGATTAGTCAGTGGGTTAACTCCAAGGTCGGCCATTTCTCGTAAAGGGTCTTCACGGATTAAACGAAATTAAACGAAAGCCGTGTGCTGTCTTGCCAAAAATACTGAAAGGCAGGTGTTGTGATGATGCCACACTGGTGATGAGGTAAATATTCTAAGTGTCTTTGGCATATTTCGTAGCTCGTCTTTCCTAGCGATTCGTTCTGGACATTTCACTTCAGTATCTTTTTGTTTTTTTGTTTTTTGGTACTAACGCAAACTATATTGAAGTCAAAAAAAGAAAATGGGATAAAGGAGTTTATTCAGGTGAAGTGTGCTAAAAATAAATCGCCAAGGAAGACATGCTACGAAGCCTCACACACAACCTTGGATACAGACGCCAGTACTAAGCGATGGTGTGGTGTGGTGTGGTGTGGTGTGGAGAGGTGAAGTGAGTTGAAGTGAGGTGAGGGAGGAGTGGCCCTGTGTTGACACAAGGTCAGCTGGGTCTTGTCCTCTCTATTGGATGGCGGCCTCCCTCTGTGGGGGGAGGGGGGAGAGGGGGAGGAGGAGGGGGAGAGAGTTTGTGTTGACTCTCACTGTCACCCTCACCAAGACCCGCTATTCTGGTGGGTCCTGTGTGGATGTCTTGTATCTCTCTGCTACCTAGTACCTATTTCCTACCAGTATCTCTTGGTAATCATCCACTCACTTATTGTATTGTTGTCTATTTCTTCCTTCACCTTTATAATTCTTTTCTTAATGTCTGCCTTCCTCTGTTCCTATTTCTCCCATTCTTCCTTTTACTTTTCATTACTCTTCTTTCCACTTCAGAAGCCTCAGCAATATATGACTAGCCTAATGGTTTCCCGTAACCCAGGAAACAACTTGCAATGCTGGATGGCAACCATATAACCAAATAATGGGGTGATGTGGAGCCTACTATGGTGCCCCTGCTGAGTGGAGACGCAAATGCGGCGTCCATCCAGGAACCCACACCTCCCCGCGTCTCGCTGTGGCGAGGCGCTTTCAGTTGCAAAAGAATATCAGTTTACTACACAGGACGGCCCTGTAGTGACGGTTGCGTGCCTGAGGTTGATGGGTCTGCTTGGCCAGACACAGCAGCACTGTTCAACAACAGCCTACTGTCTCGGCTCCGTAGGATCCCTTTCCTGCCTACTGTCTCTTTGCGAACTGATACATTATATCTCTGCTAACTCTTCCTTATCCAACCTCCTTAGTCTCTATCCTTCACCCCCTCCCTCCCTTCCCTCCCATTTTTCCTGGCTCGCCTCCCATCTTCCTATTTCTCTTCAGTCTTCTCCCTATCCTCCTCCTTTCCTCTCTTCCTCACTCCTTTTTGCTCCAATATTTTTCCCTCCCCATCCTCTCTCTCTCTCTCTCTCTCTTTCTTTCTTTCTTTCTTTCTTTTCCACACTCTGCCCTCTCTCCCCCTCTCTTTGTCCTCTCCAACTCTTCTCTGTATCTTTTATTCCCTCCCCCCCTCCCGAACTTCTCTCTCCCTTCCTCTATCGCCCTCCATCTCTCTCCTCCTCCCCTTCCGACCTTATTTATTTCTATCCTTCCAACACATCATTTTATTCTTCCTCTTCCTCTCCCCTCCCTTCCCATTTTTTTTTTTTCCTCTCCCCTTCCTCCTTTCTCCCCTCCAGTGTTCTCCTGTCCCTGTTGCTTTCCTGTGTTCCCCCCTCTCCATTCCATCCTCTCATTCTGCCCTCATTCCTCCCCTTCCTCTGTTCCCTTCTCTCCATTTCCCCCATCTTCCTCCTTCCTTCCCCTCATTCTCTCCTCTTTCTTCCCCTCTCCCTCCTTCCTCTCACTCTGGCCTCATTCCTCTCCCTCATCCCCTCACTCTCCTCCTATCCTTCATTTTTCCCCTCATTCAGACTTCATTCCATCCCTCCTCTCTCTTTCCCTCATCCCCTCTCTTCCTACTCTCCGTTCTTCCCCTCACTCCGGTCTCATTCCCTTCCCTCCTCTCTCTTCCCCTCACTCTAGACTTATTCCCTCCCCTCCCCCTCCCCCTCCCCTCCCTGCCCCGACTAAGACCCACCACCGTCACGGAATTGAAAACAAACAAGAACAAAGTCCACAAAACAGTATCCCAAATCAATCCAACGACCCCCCCCCTCTCTCTCTCTCTCTCTCTCTCTCTCTCTCTCTCTCTCTCTCTCTCCTTTTGCTCTCTTTGCTTCTGTCCTTCACTCTCTTTCTTTCTATTCTCCTCCTCCCAGCTTATGATATTTCTTCCCTCAGTCTCTTCCAACTCCTTCTCCTCCTCCTCCTCCTCCTCCTCCAGCTTATGATCTTTCCTCCCCTCAGTCTCCTCTTCCTCCCCCTCCTCCTCCATCGACCCACCCTTAACTACAATCACGCCTGATGAGTGTTTCCTCCCATAACTCTCTCTCTCTCTCTCTCTCTCTCTCTCTCTCTCTCTCTCTCTCTCTCTCTCTCTCTCTCTCAACTATATCTGATCTGTTTACCATTTTCTTCATTTTTCAATCATTTTCTTTCTCTTCTTTCATCCGCTATGTATTAACTTCTTCCTCTTTCCAATTTATCTTCCATTTTCTTACGTTCTTTCTTCTTCCTTTACATTTTTCTTCATTTTCTTTCCACTTTTTTCACTTCTTTTATATTCTGTCTTTTCTGATATTTTATACTCCTCTGTTTTCTTTCCATTCATGCTTCGTCTTCGTCTTTCAATTAATTTCAGGTTACTTTCCTCCTCCTCCTCTTCCTCCTCCTCCTCCTCCTCCTCCTCCTCCTCCTCCTCTTCCTCTTCCTCCTCTGTTCATTATTTTTTTCCAATTTTCTCCAATATATTCCGTTCTCATTCCGTCTTTCCCTCACGTACTTCTTATTTACACCTCATCTTCTTTCATCTTTATTCCATTCTCCGTGTCTTCCTTTCTCTCTCCTTCCCTCCTTCTCCCCTGTACTCTTTTCTCCCTCCTTCAATTCCTCTCTCTCTCCTTCAGTTCTTCCCTCTCCTTCAATCCTTCTTTCATCTTCATTATTGTTTTTTTCCCCTCACTCACTCTTCCCTGTATCGGATAATAATTTTACTCCTTCCTTTACATACATTACCTCTCTCTCTCTCTCTCTCTCATAACTTATTTAATTATCGTATTTACTGTCAATTTTCCTTAGTCTCACTATTGTTACTTCTCCTCTCTTTTTTTTTTTCTATTTTTTCACATTATCCTTCTTTCTTCACCCTCAAATTGATCCATAGTTCTGTTATCTCTTTCTTTTTTTTCGCTCCCTTACTGTCATTTTCTCACTTTCATATTTTCTCACGTAACTTAACTTTGACGTGTTACTTCAGCATTCTTTCTCACTTTCTTGTCTCATTCTCTCACCTTTTCTTTACCTCACAATATCACTATTTTTATTTCCACCATGCAAGTTTCTTTCAGTTCATAATTACCATTGTATCACCTTTTTTTCCTCAAATTTTTCTTTTTCTTATTCTCTTACATCTATCTTTACCTTATTCTATTTTTCTTATCACTCCCTGCTTCTCTTTTCTTTCATTCATTTTGATTTTCAGTCTCTCACTCTTCACTTATTTTTTGTTTTGTCTCAGTCCCCCCATTAATTTTACATTCTTCAATATCTTACTATGATTTTTCTTTTTTCAGCTCAGGTAAAAAATGGAAAAGTTTTGGCATAAGGCTTTTCTTTTTCAATAATGTAAGGTTAATTTCACATTGTTTCAAGTCCCTTATATTGATTTATCGATTATTATTTTTTTTAATCAATGTTGTATCTATTTTGCCATCTTATTTCAGATTGTCTCTACCCTATTATTTTGTCTTTTTATATCTATCTGTCCATATCTATCAGGCTGCCTCTATCTATGTATTTGTCCATCCATCAATCCATCTATTCATCCATTCGTCTATCTATCCCATATCTGCTATCAATTTATCTCTATATTTTTCCCCATCCATCTATCCATTTCCACCCATCCATCCCCATCTGTCTCTCTACCAGTCAATCCTGTTATATATTTTTCCATCCATCCATCCATCCATCCATCCCCATCTGTCTCTCTTCCAGTCTATTCCTTCATCCATCACCAACTCCTCTTCTCACCACCACCTAATTATCTCCCTTTATCCTTCAATTATCCACACAATTATTCCACCTTCCCCTCTTTATAGTAAGTGGTGACGCAAAAATTTCATCACCTCAGGGAAGTTACTCCTTGTCTTGGTCTCCCTTGGGACTTGAACCCTTCCCCTCCTGCGTTTTTATGTTTCTCTCTCTCTCTCTCTCTCTCTCTCTCTCTCTCTCTCTCTCTCTCTCTTCCATCTCGTTCACTTTTAATTCCTTCTTTATATATTTTTTTTTCCTGACCTCCCTCCTTCTTCAGCCTTTCTTCTATCCTCCCCTTTCCACTCCCTCCCATCCGTTCCTTCCCTTCTTTCCATGCTTTCTCCCCTTCTTCCCTTCCTTCCCTCACCTCCATCCGTCCCTCCCCTCTCTCTTTCCTTCCCTTCACCATTTATTTGTTCTTTACACCTGTCCTCTCCTCTCTTTCCTTCCTTCTTTTATCTTCCCTTCATTCCTTCCTTTTTTCTTCCTTCCATCTTTCCTTTTTCTCCCTTTGTTTCTTTTTTTCCCTTCCTTCCTTCCTTTCCTTTTTCTTCCTTCCCTCCCTCCTTCCTTCCTTCCACCCCCCCCCCCTTTTGCAGGAGAGCGGTGATAAGCATTCAGTGTTTAGACTCCGCAATAAATAAGGCATTTGTTTGATCAGGGACCCCGTGTTGCATATGCATGATCACAACCACCTCTCTCTCTCTCTCTCTCTCTCTCTCTCTGTCTCTCTCTCTCTCTCTCTCTCTCTCTCTCTCTCGCTTTTGCCTCCCTTACTTTCCCTTTTCCCCTTCCCTTCGCTTCTCCCTTCATCGTCTTTAACCCTTATATTGCCCTTCCTTCCCTCCCCTTCCTTTTTCCTCTACCCTTCCTCCTCATTCCTCTTCTATCTTCTATCCCTTCCCCCCCTCCTCCTCTTCCTTGTTTCTCCTGTATCATTCCTCTCTCTTACCTTCCCTTTCTCTTCCCTCACCTACCCCTCCCCTTCTCCCTTTCTTCCTCTTCCTTGACTTCCTGCTTCTCTTCCATTTCTTTTTCCTCCCTCTCTCCTCCTCCTCTTCCTTTCCCTTCCCCCCATATTCCTTTTCTTTACCTCCCCCTTCTTCTTTACCATTCCCCCCCCCTTTTTTTCCTGTCATATTTTCTTCCTTGCCCCCTCCTTCTCACTCACTCACTTTTCCCTTCCCCACTCGTGTTTTCTCTCTCTTCCTCCCTTCCTATTTACTCTTTTCGTCCCTCCCTCCTCCTCCTCCTCCTCCCTTCCCCATTCTCTTTTTACATTTCGTCCTCTTTCCCCTCTCATTTCTTTCTTGTCTCCTCTTTCTCCTTTCATTCCTGTCTCTTCATTCCTCTCTCTCATCTCCCTTTCATCTCCCACACTTCCCTTCCCCATTCCTCTCTCATTTCTTTCCCTTTCCCCCTCCCTCCCCTACTGCCTGTTATGCCTACCTGATTCTCTCTCTCTCTCTCTCTCTCTCTCTCTCTCTCTCTCTCTGACAATAACCCTCTCTCGCCTCTCACTCTACCTCTCGTCTCTCTCTGTCTCCCCCCCCCCCTCCAATCCCCCTCCCCCTCCACCTGCTGCCTGTCCTCTAGCCCACCTGCTGAGATATGAAAAAGGAACCTGCTGGATACCTTAGTGTTTTCAGCAGGGGACTTTACTGCTTATATTACCACCTGCTTTTCTTGTTTATCCTGCCATTTGGTTTTATTAATATTTTTCCCCCATTTTCTGTCTTACTTTCTCTCTCTCTCTCTCTCTCTCTCTCTCTCTCTCTCTCTCTCTCTCTCTCTCTCTCATCTTCCCCTCGTCGTTTCACTGCTTCCCCTCCCCACCCTCCTTACTCCCCCCCACCTTCCTACTTCCCCTCCTCTCTTTCCATTACCTTCTCTTCCTCTTTTTTTCCCCTCCTTCCCCTCTTCTTTTTAATTACTCTTCCCCAGTCCATATCCCCCGTCCCCTCTTTTGCCCTCCCCATTTTTCTTCTCCCTCTTCCCTTTCATCCTCCCCACTCCTCCTCTCCCTCTCCATCCCTCCATTAACACCTAGCCCCCACCTTCTCACCCCCCCTCTTCTTCCCCACACCCCCTTACACCCTAACCACTCCTCCCTCTCTCCATCTCCACCACCTCATCCCGTCCCCCACTATATTCCCTCCCTCTTCCCCCTATCCCTCACTCCCCTTCCCTCCTCCCATACACCCACACTGCCCTCTCTCCCATCTCTTCTTCCGCACTCCCCTTTCCGTCCTCCCCACTCATACAGTTTCCCTCATATCTTTCAACAGCTGTTCCCCATCTCCTCCCTTCTCCCCACTCTTCTCCCTTCTCTTTATCATCCCCATCTCCTCCCTGGTCCCCACACTACCTACTCTCCCCTTCCGTTTATCTTCCCCATCTCCTCCCTTCTCCTCACACTACCTCCTCTCCTCTTTCTCTTCATCTTCCCCACTCCTCCTTCCAACCTCCCCACCCCCCACTCCTCCCCTACCTATTTTAACTCCTCTTCCCCACCCCTTCCAACCTCCCCTCCCCGCAATCCTCCCCATCCCTCTTTTAACTCCTCTTCCCCTTACCTAACCTCCCCTCCCCCCACTCCTCCCCCTCCCTCTTTTAACTCCTCTTCCCCACCCCCCTCTTCCCCTTGCATATTCACGAGTGGGTGCTCTGTCTGCCAGGGTCCATGAATACCAAGATGGCCTCTACACCAGTGATTCGCTGAATATACTGAGTTGCTGAGTTTTGAGTGCGTACTGAGCGAGTTGGTGGGTGTGAGTCAGTCAGTGAGTATTTTGTCACAACGACAGCTTAAATATGTCTGAGTCGACTGATGAATATGCCTGAGGCTGTTGAGTGAGTCGGTGAGTGTCTGAGTCAGTACAGAGACTGAGTCGGTGTGTACTGAGATTATTTCAGTGAGTGTTTGAGTCGGTGGGTATTGAGATTGAGTCAGTGAGTGTCTGAGTCGGTGAATATTGAGACTGAGTCGGTAAGTGTCTGAGTCAGTATTGAGATCAAGCCGGTGGTGGGTATTGAGATTGAGTCAGTGAGTGTCTGAGTCGGTGAGTACTGAGTCGATGGATCCTGCGTTTGTCGGTGTCCTGAGTACCTGCTTCCTGAATCGCTGAAAATTGAGTGAGTATTAAGAGTCACTAAATAACGAGTCAGTGAATGCATGAAGGTGAGGTATACTACGAATATTTTTGAGTCAGTGAGTCTAGGGTGAATTAGAAGTATTAACGCATTCACTACGAGACAGAGTAGACACCGTGAGTATATATGAGTCACTCAGTATGGTGCGAGTCGGTGAGTATGTGAGGTACCCTGTGAACAGTTATCTTGAGTGAGTCATTGAATACACAGTTTACTCAACATTGTGAGTCACTGAGTATAGAATGAGTCGCTGAATACTGAGTGAGTCATTGAGTACTGAGTGAATAGCTGAATACTAAATGAATAATTGAGCATTAAGTGACCGAATATTGAGTGACTCAGCAAATACTGAGTGAGTCATTAGTACTGAGTCCCTGAGTACTGAGTACTGAATGAGTCGCTGAATACTGTCATTGAGTACTGGCTAAGTCTAAGTATTGAATCAGTGAGTGCTAAGTGAGTTGTTGGGCACACTGAGTCGGTAGGTACTGAGTCATTAGTATTGAGTCGCTGAATACTGAGTGAGTCATTGAATACTAAGTCAGTAAATAATGAGTGGGTCATTGGGTACTAAGTCGATGGATACCGAGTGAGTGAATGAGTACTGAGTCTGTAAATGCTGGGTGAGTCATTGAGCATTGCGTTGCTGAATACTGAGTCATTGAATACTGTGTGAGTCGTTGAATACTCTGAGTCATTAAGTACTGAGTCCTTGAATACAGAGTTGGTAAATACTAAGTAAGTCTTAGAGTACTGGGTGAGTCAGTGAGTATTGGGTGAGTCAGTGTCCCTAGGCAGACATGAGATTCCAACACTCACTACACAGTCCCTCGTTGTGGTGTTCCAGCAGCGACACGAAGACAGGTGTTAATGACCTACCTGGAAGTACAAAGAATAATTAAAAGTGAGTGGTGAGTCAGTAAAGGTAAATAATAATAATAATAATAATAATAACAATAATAATTTTGTTGGTGGTGGTCGTGGTAATGATGATGATGATAATTGCATAGTGAGTCGTAGGTACTGGGTGAGTCAGTAAAAGTTCAGGTAATGAAAAAAATATCGTGAGTCTTGAGTCAGTGAAAGTACATACAATAATAATAATAATGTTATTATTATTATATAATAATAATAATAATTATAATAATAAAAATAATAATAATAGTGATCTTGAGTACTGAGTCAGCCAGCTACACAAATTAATAATAATAATAATAATAATAATAATAGTAATAATAGTAATAATAATAATCATCATCATAAAAATAATAATGTAATTCTTGAGTACTGAGTCAGTCAGCTTTACAGGATCTACAATTAATAATAAATATAGAGTGAGCTGAGTACTAGCTGAGTCAGTGAATATTTGAGTGAAGGCAATGAATATACCTAGAGAGAGAGAGAGAGAGAGAGTATTAAACATATCTGAGTAAGGCAGACCACCAAATGACCTCAGTCCGTGAGTAATGCATGAATATACAGGAACGAGCAAGGGGGAGAACTCAACTGAATAAAGGAAGAGGCAGAGGATGAGTATAATTGAATTTGTGAGTATGCAAGGATGGTGTACAGTAGTGGTGTGAGTGAATTAAGCTGAATTGAAGGGACCAGCTCTCTCTCTCTCTCTCTCTCTCTCTCTCTCTCTCTCTCTCTCTCTCTCTCTCTCTCTCTCTCTCTCTCTCTCTCTCTCTCTCTCATTGTACACACTCGTCCTTCATTTCCTGTATCGTACATTATCTTGCTCTTCAATACCCCTCTCCCTCTTTCTCCTTCCCTCCCTCCCTTCCTTCCCTTCCTCCCATCCCTTCCTCCCTTCACTGCAAAATACCTCCCTCCTCCTCTCCTTCCCTCCCATCATGTCCTTCTTCCTCTTTACCCCTCCTCTTATCTCTCTTCATCCTTCTATCCCACTGCCCTCCCATTTTCCTCACATCCCCTCCTGTACGTTTCCTCCCAATTCCCCTCCTCTTCCCTTCCTCCCAATCCCCCTCCTCTTCCCTTCCTCTCAATCCCCCTCCTCTTCCCTTCCTCCCAATCCCCCTCCTCTTCCCTTCCTCCCAATCCCCCTCCTCTTCCCTTCCTCCCAATCCCCCTCCTCTTCCCTTCCTCCCAAACCCCCTTTACTCTCCCTTCCATCCCCTCTCCTCTCTCCCCTCTCCCTCCCCTCCACCTCTCTCCCACTCTCTCTCCACTCCCTCTTCCTCTTTCCCACCCCTACTATGATGCCCCCGCCTCTCCTTCTTACTCCTTTCTCACTATCATCCGCAACAACTCGCCTCCCCCTCTCCCTCCACCTCTTATCCCCCAACCTCCCTCCTTCCTCCCTCACCCCCGTCCCTCACCCCCCCTCTCTCCCCCAACCTCCCTCCTTCCTCCCCCACCCCCGTCCCTCACCCCCCCTCTCTCCCCCATCCTCTCTCCCTCTCCCCCATCCTCTCTCCCTCTCCCCCTCCCCAACACCAGTCTCAATCTCATTAACATATCTCTAATTAAGGCCCCACATTCCCACACCACACCTGTCCTGTCGGTCGGGCCAGGTAAGAGAGAGAGAGAGAGAGAGAGAGAGAGAGATTTTGTGGAAGAGTGCATAATTCACTCGCTTTAAGTCCTGGTGAATAATTGTGTAAGTTTTCGCCCCCCTGAGAGAGAGAGAGAGAGAGAGAGAGAGAGAGAGATTTTGTGGAAGAGTGCATAATTCACTCGCTTTAAGTCCTAGTGAATAATTGTGTAAGTTTTCGCCCCCCTGAGAGAGAGAGAGAGAGAGAGAGAGAGAGAGAGAGAGAGAGAGAGAGAGAGAGAGAGAGAGAGAGAGAGAGAGAGAGAGAGAGGATATACAAGTGCTAGAGAAAAACAGTTTGAGGGGAAGAGTAGACTGTGGAGCAAAAGGAGGGAGAGAAGAGGGAGAAGTGCTGACAGGGAGAGAGAGAGAGAAGGGTGGAGGGAAGGAGAGAGGGTGGAGGATGAGGGTGCTGGAGGGACAGAGGAGATAGAAGAGTGAGGAAGGATAAAGACGAAGAGAAAAGCTTACGTGCAAAGGAAAGCAAACAGTACCAGACCTGTTCTCAGTGTTCAAGACAAGGATAGCGAAGGCAGGGAGGAGTGAGATCAACCAGCATATAATGTAGAAAAATTACTACTACTGCTGCTGCTGCTACTACTACTACTACTACTACTACTACTACTACAATAATAATAATAATAATAATAATAATAA
>NC_137040.1:4140328-4202828 GCF_032717465.1 Coenobita brevimanus
ACAGAAGACGAAGAGAAAGAAGAAGACGAAGACGAAAAGTAAAAAGAAGAAAATGAAAATGATGATGACGAAGAAGGAAAAGAAGAGAACAAGGAAGAAGAAGAAAAGATAATAAATAAGAAGAAGAAGAAAAAGAAGACCCATATTAACGCCCCTCAACTCTACAGTTCAAGCAGATAATTAACTCTTGCAAAGTTCCCACCTTTCCCATGAACATGACAGGCAACAATGTCACTTCCATCCCAGTCCCTAACCGCACGTACTGGTACATGGTAAATAAGGACAAGAGGGAAGCAGTGATTCTATATATATGGTACAGTATGAATATTGCACCTGAGTCAATATGATGGCCTTTCAGTAATTGCAAGGCTTCTGATGTTACCCAAGTGACTGAAATCCACTCAAAGACAGTGAAATTTTCAGACACCTGGCAGTCTACCTGGGCGTGTAAATATGGCTAAGAATGATGGTGATGATGAGAATGGATTTAGGCTGATATTCCTTTATTTCCTTATTACAGGTACGCACGTGTAAGTTGTGTGTCAAATATGTATGCAAGATGTGTGTATGTATGGATCAAATGTATATGTGTGTCTTTCAAATGTGTGTATGGATGGATGGATGAGTATGTGTGTATGTATGTATGTTGTAAACCCATGCTTATCTGGACGTGAAGGTGTGAAATGTGTGTATACAAAATGTGTATGTACGTATGAACTGTGTGCGGATTGGGTGTGTGTGAGTCAGTAGTGTGTGAATAAGTTTTGTGCACATGAGCTGTGGGAGTTTGGGCGCGTGAGCTGTGTATGTGTGTGTGCGTAAGAGGATTGCATGTGATCTTATGCCCGCCAGTGTGTGTGTGTGTGTGTGTGTGTGTGTGTGTGTGTGTGTGTGTGTGTGTGTGTGTGTGTGTGTGTGTGTGTGCGCGCAGAGCTTCTGGCTTGTGTGTCAGCTTAGAACTTATGTATGTCACCTCTGTTCCTGTGTGTATTGGCAAGGCATATATTGTGTGTGTGTGTGTGTGTGTGTGTGTGTGTGTGTGTGTGTGTGTGTGTGTGTGTGTGTGTGTGTGTGTGTGAGAGAGAGAGAGAGAGAGAGAGAGAGACCCCTGAATATTTCACCCTAGTCACGTGACTCATGGAGCTTACACCCGCCACTCTGGGGGGAGGGGGGACGTGGTCAGGGCTAGGGGGGAGGGGTTGCATAGGGCAGGGCAGGGGTGAAGGAGAGGGGTGGGCAGGGCTACATAGGGCTACAGATGGGTATATAGGGAGTCCACAGTGAAGAAACCATCGTGGTGAAGGGGTTGGGGGTTAGGGCTGGGGGGTTTGGAACGGGGGTTAGGGTGCGGGGTTGGGTTGGGGTGGGGTTTAGGGGTGGGGGGTTAGGGTGGGGGTTAGGGGGTGGGGTTTAAGGGTGGGGGGTTAGGGGTTGGTGCCATGATGGTTTTATTCTTGCCACCTCCAGACGATTTTATTCAGCTGAGGAGAGCGCCGATGAAGGGGCTAGTGAGGGAGACATCAAAACTTCTAAAATTCTATGAACCTGTCCTTAGTAAAGTAAAATCGTCTGAGAGAGAGAGAGAGAGAGAGAGTTAAGCTGTATGGGGGAAACATGGAAGACCTGTTGATTCTGTAAGTCTGGAGAGAGAGAGAGAGAGAGAGAGAGAGAGAGAGAGAGAGAGAGAGACAGACAGACAGACAGACAGACAGAGAGGATTTTATATAACATTCAATATATTCGTGTCATATGCAGAGAAAATACTAGTCACGAAGATGTGGTAGGGAGTCTTTTAAGCCCACGAGAATACTGCCTATTGAACTAAAAATACATTGTGAAAAAAAAAAAAAATGTGTATCTGAAAAATCTGTGCAACTTTCAAAATAATGATAGATTTAATGTTGTTTTTCATTTTCCTGTTTATATATCCTGTTTCCTACATCAATAATAGCTGGAGCAGTTAATGATGTTGATGATGATGATGATGATGAGGAGGAGGAGGAGGAGGAGGAGTAATAATAATAATGCTGAAGATGACAATAATGATGACTATGACGACGAGAATAATGGTGATGATGACGATGGCAATCAAGATGGCGACAATAACGACGATGACAGAGCTACGAATGAGGAGGGATGTGTCAGTGTATAAGACCGATTTTATTCAGTTTTAATTTGCAACATTTCAAAGTGAGGAAAAAAAGAAATGAAAAATTGGATTTAGCCTTTTCATAAACCCCCCTCACATTAACTCTGCTTAGCTAAATAAAATCGTCTTGTACTGGCATGAATAAAGCACTAAATGGTGTGTGTGTGTGTGTGTGTGTGTGTGTGTGTGTGTGTGTGTGTGTGTGTGTGTGTGTGAAAGAGGGAACGAAGGAAAGAAGACGCAAATATTACTAGGGAATTACAAGATGATAATTGGGTATAATATAAAGAAGGACTTAGAAGGAAACTGACGAAAATAATATAATAAACATGAGTAAAAAAAAAAGGGAAAGAAAAATATATGAAAGGAGTTAGGGGAGTAACAATAATAAAAAGTGAAGAAATAAGTTACAAAGATGGGTAAGGGAAATTATTGAGAGACGTGCAGACAGTACAAAGGAAGAAAACTGATAGATAACACGTCAAGAAGAGGAAAAGAAAGAATTAAAAAAAAAAAAAAAGTCATAATCAACGCAGAGGAAAAAGTATGGGTTGCAAAAATATATGGTAAAAAAAAAATCGTAATGAACTGGCTAGGAGATATATATAAACCTCTTCAGTCCGAGGCGCCAGTTGAATAAATGTTGAATATAATCGTCTGGTGGTAACAATAATACACTCTAAAGATCATCAGTGTGAAGGGGTTGATGGATGTAAGAGGAGAAATTAAAAAAATAAATAAATCCTAGAACAGGGATATGAAAAACTCTTAAATAGCTGTGAAAAAAAAGAAAAAAAAGTGGGGGGACATGAAAATAAAAGCTGATTGAAAATAAAAGAGGCGTAAATCCAAATGAAATAAGACCAACAGAGTAAAAAGAAACAAACAAAAAAAGAAAATTAATAAAAATAATGAAACGCAATTGCACAGGACGAGAAGTTAGGCTTTGAAGAAAAAAAAAAGATAAATATGAGAAACTAGAAAATTAACGAAATGTAAATCTATGTTAAAAAAAAAACACACAGGCAAAAATCGAAAAAAAGGGACGTCAATGAAAAAAGTGAAAATACAATAAATGAAAACGGATGTGACAGGAGCGTGGAGGGCGATAGGAAAAAATAATGAAAAAAAAAAAATTAAATGAAAACAAAAAATGGTAAATGGATGGGAACCTCAAATAGATCTTTTGAAATAATGGTCATGGGAGGGTGAGTTAGTCTGAGATTTGGGGAGGAGGGGAGGGGGAAAGGTTTAGATGAGAGAGAGAGAGAGAGAGAGAGAGAGAGAGAGAGAGAGAGAGAGAGATGGGGGCCAAGTGAGGTAGCTGTAAAGAAGGGGAGAAGGGAGAGGGGAGAAGGAGTAGCTGGTGGGGAGGAGGGAAGAAGTGTGAGCGGGGAGCAGAGGCTAAGAGAGATGATTATTATTATTATTATTCTGTGGGGAGAGGAGAGACGGGATGATGGGGAGAAGGGAGAAAAAGAGAAAGGGGAAGAGGGAAAAGTGAACTGAGGGTGGGGGAAGAAGAGAAATTTGTTGGGGTTGGTGGGGGAGGGGTGGAGTGGGGAGAAAGTCAAGTGTGTGGGACGGGAGGGGGAAGCTAAAAGATATGGTTCTGGGGGATAGGGGCGGGGGGAAGGGGAGAGACGGGGGTGGGGGAGAAACGAGAGGGGAGTGGAGGAAAAGAGAAAAGAGGGTAGGGGAGGGGAGGGGTAGGTAGGTAGGGGGAGGGGAGACTAGCGGGGGCTGATCCAGGAGGCTTTAGGGGTGTTAGGTCGAGCTCCAGAATTTGTAGCCGAGGGGAGGGGGGGTTGAGGAGGTGGGGGGAGGGAGGAAGTGAGGAGGAAAGTGAGAGGGGGGAAACTGGAGGAAATGAGAGAGAGAGAGAGAGAGAGAGAGAGAGAGAGAGAGACAGACAGACAGACAGACAGACAGACAGACAGACAGACCGAGACAAAGGAAGAGAATTATGAATGTGTTATGAATGTGTGTCACGCTACATAAATATATCAGTGGCATTACTCAGTGCTCAGCGCCCGTCTAACACAGCATACAATAACTCTAAGATTATTCACAAAGCCGATAAATAATTCCTGTAATTCCACGCACCCCGTTTATTAAGTCCACGCAGCGTTGACTCACCTACTTCCTCATTTCTCAACCCTTTCACTACGAGCAGGCAGAAAAAAATCGTCTGTAATAAAAATGTGATATCAATAGGTCTCCTCCGACGATTAAGACCCGTGTTCTCGTGGGGTAAGGAGGCTCCCTAGCACCTCTTCCTCAGCGATTTATTTTCGGACATGGGTGGTGAATATCCTTTTGAAGCTTATACATGCGGACAACGACAATGTTTGAAGGATTTATATAACATGGAATAGGAGAGTAAGGTGAAGTATGCAAATTAAATCGCTTAGGAAAAGGTGTTAGGGAAGAGGAACGACCCCAGTTGTGAAGAACTTAATTGTTGCTGTAATCCACTGGTATTTTATTTATTCATTTATCTATCTATCTGTCTACCTGTATGTCTATCTATCTATCCATCTATCTGTCAGTTTATTCTATCCGACAAGGAGACTATGTTTTCACCCTTGTATGTTTGTTTGTGTGTTAGCAGGATTACTAAAAAACTAACAGAGAGATTTGGACAAAATTTGGTGGGTAGATAGCCCGTGTCCCAGGGAAGAATCGATTAACTTTTGGGACAGATCCGGATCGTATTACAGATTTTGGATCCAGAAAACACTTTTTCGAAACCCAAATCAATGACGAGAAAACCTAACCCATTATGAAGAGTGGTTTGGAAATTACATTGCCCTTGTCGGAGAGACGCGCTCCACTGAGTGCCCCTCTAGTTTACCTATTTATGTATCTATTGTATTTTATTCTTGCTACCTCCAGACGATTTTCCTCAGCTTCAGTGAGTCCCCTGGTAGTGTAGGGGGGTTGGTGAAGGTTGCATCTAACCCCTCCAGTTCTATAATGCTGATCCTAACCTGAATTAAAATCGTCTGGAATCGTCTTGAGTTTGCAAAACTTAAATGAACAACCCGCGTCAACTGATTTAAAGTCTAACTACTAAGTATATTCTAAGCTGTAACAACTAAGCATATTCTAAAAGTCTAACTACTAAGCATATTCTAAGATCTAACAACACGCCTTATCTAACTTAAAATCGCGTGGACGTAGCGAGAATGCACAACAAAACTACATCGTAGGAATAATGGGGGTTTAATGGTGATAATGGGGATTTTATCTATAACCCCTTCACTACGACAGGCCTCCCTTCAGCTGAGTAAAAGTGTGTGGCATCAGCAGGGAAATATAGAGCCATCATACTGTATTAAATAAGGTGAAGGTATTTTCTAATCCTTTCACTATTAAAGATGTCCAGGAAACCTAATACAAACGTCTGTAAGTAAAAAAAAACATATGCAGGTCGTGGTACTAAACTATCTATCTACTGGCGTCTATCTATCTATTGACAGACGCCCCAAAAGGTGGCTACGAACAAATCGCCTCCACGTCGCCCTATCCCCCGCCATATCATTGCCCTTCTCCTAGCTCACACACCCCTCTCTCATATACCTCTGCACTCCATCCCTCCATCTCATCCTTGGTACTAAGCTTAATATTATTCAAACATAAAACACTGCATTAAGTACTTTCAAAGGCGCCACACACTAATCGATCGTTAATAATTCATCTATTTGTCATCAGTGAAACAATTGCCCTTATTTAATCACTGAAACCTTTCTTAGTTATAAATTAGTCGTATTAAGCTGAGAAAATGAATAACAGATACTATACTCTTCACTTTTTGGAAGTATTCGTGCATTTATTCACAAACGCCCCAGTATTTATCGTTCATTTGGCCCCTTCGCGCCGAGGAAGTTATTTTTCTTCTTCTGCCTACCTCCGAACGATGCTATATGGTCATGGAACGAAATCCTTGGGGCACACCGAATGGGGCGCGTAAAACCTGCCTTCATGGATCGTTAATTGCAGAGTTTCATAAAGTTTCGACAAGTTTCAGTAAGGTGGCGGCAAATTCGCAGAGAGTCAACATGGCCCCTTGTACATCCCGCCTCCTCAAACACACCCACGGATTTATTTCATATTTTTACCCTCTCACGTATTTTTTTTCCTCTCTTGGCTCGTAAATTTTCAGGAGTTTTCACTGAAGAACGAGGCTTGGAATTTTCATGCGTGGGGGAGACTGTGCAGCTGAGGCGCTAAAGTTTGGCTATAGTGTGTTTACTTTCACTTGACAAAAAATCCGTAGCCCCTTGTAGCTTAGTTGATGGCCAAGAGAAGTGAGATTTGAGTGTTGATTTGACTAGCAACCAAGAAGACTCGTTCCTAAATCACAACCTGTCATACGAAAAAATACCTTGCCCCTTTTAGCTTTGATGGCCTAGTGAAATGATACTGGAGTGTTGATTTGACTAGTAACCAAGGAGACTCGTTCCTAAATCACAACGTTTATCTAACAAAAAAAATCCCCTGCTTCTTTTTGCTCAGTTGATGACCGAGTGAAGTGAGACTGGCGTGATTTGACTAGTAACCAAGGAGATTCACTGCCACTTCATAACTAAGACTCACTGAATTTCATGTAACAAGAAAACAATTTGTTGGGAGAATGATCCAGTCTCGTCCAATGTGTTGCATTATGTATTCATCTATCTATAAATCTATCTATCTATCTATCTGTCTGCCTGCCTATCAACATCTGTGTCTATCTATCTGTCCATCTACTTATTTATTTTTGAAGGGGTTGTGGGGTAGGCGTGTGACCGACCCTTAAATACTCCATTAAAAAAAAAAAAGTGCTGATGATTTTGCTTCCGAGGATTCCGAGGGCTTGAATGACGAGTGAGTGAGTGTGTGGCCCATTTCACCAGGCACGCTGCTGATTGTTTTCGTAATTTTAGGTTTTCTACATTGTTTTTGGACCCTATCTAATTCTACCGTTCATTAGTATTGGTGGGACTGCAGGTCAGGATGATGATGATGATGATGATGATGATGATGATGATGATGATGATGATGATGATGGTGGTGGTGATGATGTGATATTCTGATGATTCATGATGATAATGATAGTGATGATGATGACTATGCGAAGACTCCAGTCTAGCCTCGGCCCCCTACGCCTCAGCGGGGTCATATGGGACGGGATGTTAGTTTCAGAAAGCGGCGATTTATTCTTTAGGGGATTAGCAATGGGATTTTTGGGGACTGAAGGGAATTAAATGGGATCGGGGGGGGGGGGAAGGGGAGTCGTGGGAAAGTCTGGAGCTTTGATATGTATTTATTAGTAAATCTTATCACTGTTTTATTCATTATTATTACCGTTATCTTTACTTATTGCACTGTTATAATTAGATCACTCGGATACAGAAGCAGAACACTATAATAATAATAATAATAATAATAATAATAATAAAATAATATCATCATCATCATCATCATCATCACTGTAACCCTCTTCCATCTTTTTGCAAATAAAGTGGGAAGCATAAAGAAACAGAAAAAGAAACCAGTAAAGCAGGCGAATTCTCTCTCTCTCTCTCTCTCTCTCTCTCTCTCTCTCTCTCTCTCTCTCTCTCTCTCTCTCTCTCGTTACTGATATCCGGGAAACTGTGCTATTTTGCCGAGGGACAATTCATGGTCTCTCTATTTTATTTTCTTACAATATCTATAGTAAGAATATTTTTTTTTTATTACGCCATATTACAGTATCAGGAGATAATAAAAAATATATATATATCTCCATCACCTCTTCAATTCGATGGCGTCTCTGCTCCTTTATTTTCTCCTCCTTTATTTTTTCCTCCTTTAATTTCTGCTCCTTTATTTTTGCTCCTTTATAGTTGCTCTTCCACCCCCCCCCCACTTTAAGAGTTACGTAGTTTGGGAAAGTCTTTTATTTGAAACGTGGAGAGTGACTTCCTAAGAATTGTGTGTGTGTGTGTGTGTGTGTGTGTGTGTGTGTGTGTGTGTGTGTGTGTGTGTGTGTGTGTGTGTGTGTGTGTGTATTCCTCTCTCTCTCTCTCTCTCTCTCTCTCTCTCTCTCTCTCTCTCTCTCTCTCTCTCTCACTTCCATCACTCACTCAGTTTACATATTGCCTTCCCCCACCCCATCATCCCCCCACCCCCTTTCATGACGCAGATTACACCCCCCCTTCACTTCCCCCTTCCCTCCCCGCTCCTTCTCCCCTCCCTCACTCCCTTCTTTCTCTCTCCCTTACTTCCGTTTCCCTTCCATCCTCTCCCTTTCCATCTCCACCCTTTTTCTCTTCCCTCCCATCCCCACCCTTTTTCTCTTCCTTCCTTCTCCTCTTTCTCTTTTTCCTCCCCTTCCCTTGTACTATTCCCCCTCTCTCTCTCTCTCTCTCTCTCTCTCTCTCTCTCTCTCTCTCTCTCTCTCTCCAGTCTTCCCCATCACTCTCCCTCTTCCTCCCCCTCTCCTCTCTTCCCTCCACTTTTCCCTTCCACTCCCCTCCCCCCTCCTCTTTCTCTCTCCCCTCCCCTCCCCTTCTCCTCCCTCTTCACCCTCCCCCCCCTCTATAACTAGAAATCGATGCTGATGGACGGAATGGTGATTAGAGAGAGAGAGAGAGAGAGAGAGAGAGAGAGAGAGAGAGAGAGAGAGCTATGCTGGCTTGCACACTGATAGACCAAAGATATGGTTGTGAGAGAGAGAGAGAGAGAGAGAGAGAGAGAGAGAGAGAGAGAGAGAGAGAGAGAGAGAGAGAGAGAGAGATGCAGGCTTGCACGTAGACAAAGGATTTGGATGAGAGAGAGAGAGAGAGAGAGAGAGAGAAAGTAGGGACTAAAAAGAAGCGAAAATAAAATAGCATGAAGAAGGAAACATGACACGAAAAAAATAATATATAAAGAAAAAATAAAGAAAGGAGGAAGGAAAAGAAAGCAAGGAAGATGGAAGCAAAGAAGGAAAGAGAGAGTAAAGGAGGAGAAAGATGGAAGAGTAGACTAAGGAAGAAGGAAGGAACAATGAAAGAAGGAAGGAAAGAAAGTTGGCAAAAGATGAAGGAAATGATGAAGGAAGAAAGGAAGGAAGCATAAACGAAGAAGGAAAGGAGGAGGATGAAGGGAGATGGAAAAGAGCAAAAAGACATAGAGGAAAGGAAAAGGGAAGGGTGGAAGGAAGGATAGAAGTAGGAATGTGGAAGGAAAGAATGACGGAACGAGATGGAAAGGATGAATGAAAAGAAGGAAGAAAGAAAAACAGTGAGGAAAAGCTTGAAGGAAGGAAAATGGGCGAGAACAAAAGCAGAAGGAAGGAAGGAAGGAGGAAAGGAAGGAAGAGAGGAAGGAAGGGAGGAGGAAGTGTCTGGTTTTGACATGGTGGCTCCCTGTCTAGATTTAATGACGCTAGACTCCTTCCCTCCTTCTCTCCCTCCCTCCTTCACTTTCTCTCCTCTCCTGCATACTATTCTCTCTCTCTCTCTCTCTCTCTCTCTCACACACACACACACACACACACACACACACACACACACACACACACACACACACACACACACACACACACACACACACACACACACAGGTTTCTCCTCCTGTTTCCCTCCAATTTATCTTTGTCTTTTTTCCCTCCTATTTTAAGGTCTTCTTCCCTCCCAAGTCTTGTTCTCATTTGCTCTCTCTCTCTCTCTCTCTCTCTCTCTCTCTCTCTCTCTCTCTCTCTCTCTCTCTCTCTCTCTCTCCATTCACCCATCTACCTATGTCGGTTTCATTTATCTTTTTAACTGCCTCCATATGTCAGACCTTCCCACCTCGTTACTTGTGTGTGTGTGTGTGTGTGTGTGTGTGTGTGTGTGTGTGTAGCCCATTACTGTTATTCCTTTATTGATCTCTTATTGACCGGTGTGTGACAAGAGAAATGAGTGTTGTCTCAGAGAGAGAGAGAGAGAGAGAGAGAGAGAGAGAGAGAGAGACAGACAGACAGACAGACAGACAGACAGACAGACAGAGCCAAACGACTAAAGCGTTTTACTCAGTATAGCATTTCACTTAAAGTCTACGGGACAATCAAGCCAGGTTTCACATTAGTAGAAGGGCTGCCTGAAGTAAAAGGAAGAAAAATAAGGAGCGTATTATTTTATAAGTAGTGATGCAAAACCAAAGAAAGTGTTCCTCAAGAGACTAATTTTCTCAGGGGTGCAATAAGAAAATAAGGTCAGGTAAACAAGGTAATTTTGATGCTAGTTTCGCCTCTTGACTCTCGTGCTGAATAGTGCTAGGTCATATTTATTCCCTTTATTTATTTATTTTCTTATTATCTGCAGCTAGAGGTGTCCAAATGGAGGTAGGCTTAACTATTTGTCAGGGTACGTCAGAATTATCATGAGGGACGCTAGTGATTATGAAATATACTGTTGCTACTATCGTCTCTGATGTACTCGTACTATATTTACCTTTCGTGTTTTCAGAATAAATATTTACCACCTGAGAAAACTGCTGAGGTTGAATAGGAATATTTTGTCTCGTTGTTATGTGCACAAAAATCTAGTTTCACACCCATAATTTCAGCATTATAGAAAATATGTATGTAATATTTAGATTTTTATAAATATACTTATGTGTCTGAATCCGTACCTTAAGGACTAAAATATACTCTTTTGAATGACATCTAGATTTTATCGTATTTAGGCATTGTTAATATGCGTACCACACATTATCATTATATATTCCTTTTTTCTTTTTTTTTAGAGGCTTTCACTGTGTATTTTATTGTAGGTGTTTAGTTCATACATAAGCAGTTTGTTTCGATAACTTTTTTTATTTTAATGTATGTTATTTTCCATGTGCTGGACAGAATAAAGTGAATAAAAAGAACAGTTTAGAATTTGCCTTAGTGTGTGTTGCTTTGCCCTTTTGTTCACAATTGTAAAAGGGGTACAAGAAAAGGAGGGTAGTGAAAAGAGGAAGGTAGAGAAGAGAGGAAGAGAACAGCAGGAAGGTACAGAAATGAGGACGAGGACAGGAGGGAAAAGAGGAGAGGGAGAAGAGAGAGGAAGAGGAGAGAGAAGTAAAAAAAAAAAAAAAGGGTGAAAATAGAAAGGGAGGGGAGGGAGAAGGGAATGGAAATGAGAGAGAAGAAGGGAGTGAGAGAAGGGAGAAGGAGAGGAGAGGGGAAGGGAAGAGGAATGAGGGAGGGGAGAACGGAGTGAAGGAAAGGAGAGGAGAGGAGATGGGAAGGAGTTAAGACACAGATGACACAAAACCAAACCCTTTCAGTCCCAAGACGTTTTATTTCTCTTTCTATGCAAACTTCAGACGATTTTGTTTATTTTGGGGTAGACTTTTATTTTTCATCCAGAGAAGATAGATATAACCAGAAATCAACTCCATCACCAAAAATGAACATAATCCCTGAACAAAATCGTATGGTGGTACTGAGTGGAATATTATCTAGGTGGTACTGAGTGGAATATTATCTACACTACAGGATAATGGGAGTTGAGAGGTACAAGTTCGATACACGTTTAGGACCCGCTGATCTCGAGTCTAAACCCTTAACTGCTTTTGTGTGTGTGTGTGTGTGTGTGTGTGTGTGTGTGTGTGTGTGTGTGTGTGTGTGTGAGAGAGAGAGAGAGAGAGAGAGAGAGAGAGAGAGAGAGAGAGAGAGAGAGACTGATTTTCCCGTTACCCAGAACAACTTTCCTCAAGATATTTTTCCTTAGCCATAAAAAAAAAAAAAAAAAACTAAGAAGCTACATAATATCGTCTGGTCATGAAAATTTTAATATAGATTCCTTTATAGCCACTCACTCACCTGGTCTTGGTAGAGGTGTGAGTGGCTTTTGTGATGGGGTGATTGATGCCGCGGGAGGGTAATATATATGGTAATGTTGATGCACACAGTTTAATACACCTCTTATGGTACGTAGAGTCTCTGTGCAGTGGTTGAAAAAATAGAGAAAGAGATTGTAAAGGTAGTAAAAAATATATAGGTATATTGAAAGTGTTAAAAAAAAAGTTTATCGTTATTTTTGAAGTGAAGAAATTGTCGGTTGTTAAAAAAGGAAACTATAATGTAAACAGTAAAAAAAAAAAAAAAAAATACTTCCGAAGTTGTAAAAAAAAAGTTCATCATTATTTTTGGTGAGGCAAAGGGATCTGAGGTTAAAAAAAATAAAAGTGCAGAGGTAGTGAATAATATATACAGCAAGGGTTGTTAAAAATGTGTATATATTATTTTTTGGTGCTGTGTAGGGATCTGAAGCTGAAAAAAAAAAGGAAAAAAAAAACAAGTAAAAATAATCTATACTGGAAGGGTTATTAATTAAAAAAAAAAAAAAATTATCATTTTTGGTGAGATGCAGGATTCTGAGGCTAAACTAGTGTATCAGGTATCAAACAGCTAATTAATAAAGATATATGAGGTAAATAATAAACGAAAAACTGAAGGTACGACAAATAATAAAGGGAGAATAATGGATGTTAGTGGATAAATAATAACAAAATGATATAATGAGTAAAATTATCAGAGGGGAATTAGTAAAGATAACAGATGAGTAATAAAATAACGATAAAGGAAGGTATGAGGTATGTAATAAAGGGAAGAGATAAGACAAAAAAAAAAAATAATAATAATAATAATGTAAGATCCCATTACAAAGGGAGATGTGAAATAAGTAGCAAAGGGGGACAAAGGGAAGGAGACAGTGCCCTTTACGCCATTTGTATTATGACGTGTGTGTGTGTGTGTGTGTGTGTGTGTGTGTGTGTGTGTGTGTGTGTGTGTGTGTGTGTGTGTGTGTGCTCGTTTGGTTTTGCTTGAGCTCATGTTCAGGAAAGAAGAGAAAGGAAGAAGTTATACAGAATACTCGCATCGGAGAGAGAGAGAGAGAGAGAGAGAGAGAGAGAGAGAGAGAGAGAGAGGTGGGGGGGGGGAGAAAAGTGGGAGAGAAATGAGCTGGGAAGGGTGTCAATTATGGACCGATGCATGAGGATGGAGGAGGAGGCGAGAGAGAGAGAGAGAGAGAGAGAGAGAGTGGACCGATGCATGAGGATGGAGGAGGAGGCGAGAGAGAGAGAGAGAGAGAGAGTGGACCGATGCATGAGGATGGAGGAGGAGGCGAGAGAGAGAGAGAGAGAGAGAGAGAGATGAGTATACTATCAGTCATGGCAGGAGGAGGAATGGGAGGAGGGAGAAGTGGGAGAGGGAAGGAGGGAGGAAAAATGAGAGAGAAAAGCTGGGCAGGAAAACACAGATGTATGTATGTATGTAGACAGAAACAGAGAGAAGCAGATGGAGAAAAAAGGAAAAAAAACAGAAAAAAAGCGAGTTAGATAAAGAAAGTGAGAGAGTGAGGGAAAAAAAAAAAAAAAAGCGAGACCAGATCAAGCCGAGTTCCACCCGAGCTGGTCTTTTATTTGGACCCACCTATCAATGTCGGTCTGGCTCTTTTGTTTCTCTTTTTGGCTGTGTTCTCTGGCCCCTTTTTTTTTTCTCTCTCTCTCTCGGTCTGGTGGTGTTTTAGGCTACTGTTGGTCTGCGTTTACTGTTTCTCTGTTTTTGGCTTTTTTTTTTTTTTTTACTGATACGTCGTTTTGGTTCTTGTTTTGCTCGTTTCCTTTTTTTTTTGTCTGTTGTGTCTTTGTCTCGATTTTGTCTTTGTGCTTTCATTACATTTATTTATTTGTTTATTTATTCATTCATTTATTTGTTCCTTCTTCCTACGTTTAAATCTGTTTCGGATTCTATACTTTTTTTTTTCTCTTCAGTCTTTTGTTTCGCTTTTGTTTTTTCTTGAGTTATATCTTGTTTTTCGTACTCGTATAGTTTTTTTTTTGGGGGGGGGGCTTTTGTTTTGGTCGTCATTATTGTTTTGATTTATATTTTTCTTGGGGTCTGAGGTCAGGTGAGGTTCCAGGTCAGGTCAGGTTTTGGTCTCAGGTCAGGTCAGGTCAGATCAGGTTTTGGTCTCAGGTCAGGTCAAGGCTTTGGTCTCAGGTCAGGTCAGGCTTTGGTCTCAGGGTCAGGTCAGGTCAGGTTTTGGTCTGGTCAGGTCAGGTTTTGGTCTGGTCAGGTCAGGTTTTGGTCCCAGGTCAGGTCAGGTCAGGTCAGGTTTTGGTCTCAGGTCAGGTCAGGCTTTGGTCCCAGGTCAGGTCAGGTCAGGTCTGCTTTAAATGGCTTCCGACACAACCTACAACCAATCTATATCGAAATATGCAAACTACCTTGGGTCCGTATGGTGGTGGTGGTGGTGGTGGTAGTGGTGACGGTGGTAGTGGTGACGGTGATGGTGGCAGTGGTGATGGTGGTTGTGGAAATGAAGATGGTGGTAATAATGATGGTGGTGCTAGTGATGGTGGTAGTGATGGTGGCAGTGTTGATGGTGGCAGTGGTGATGGTGGCAGTGGTGATGGTGGCAGTGGTGATGGTGGTAGTGGTGATGGTGGTAGTGGTGATGGTGGTTGTTGAAATGAAGATGGTGGTAATAGTGATGTTTAGTGGCGGTAGTAGTGGGAGTAGGAGTTGTAGTTAAAGTAGTTATAATGATGTTGTGGTAGTTGCGGTGAATCTTGTTGTGATGATGCTAGTTTCGGTGATGGTGATGGTAGCTGTGGTGATGATGCAAGTAGTTACTGTTATGATCAAAGCAGTTTTAGTACTTGTGGTGATGGTAGTTGTGATGACGTTAGTTGTGATGATGATGGATGTGGTTATTGTGACGATAGGTAGTTGTGATGGCAATGGTACTTGTGACGATACAGGTAGCTGTGATGATGATGATGATGATGATGATGATGATGATGATGCTAGCTGTGACAGTAGTAAGAGTGATGACAGATGTAGCTGTGATGATGCCTATAGTTGCAGTGACAAAACTACCACAGATTAAGTGATGATAAAGGTACTAATTGAGGTGAATAAATGACTGCCCTTTAGCTAACAATAAAGGGTCCTATTTATTCCACCCCGCTGGCTCATTTAATAAACTGGCTGTCATTAAATATTCCTTTGTTTACTGACAGCTAAAAAAAAATGACAAAATAAAAAAGAAAAATATGATGGTTTTAATTCCAGCTCTTCCTGTGGTAGATAGAGATAGATAGATAGACACTGATAGATAGATTTACCCCCAGACGAGGATGGTGGACTGAACGAGAAAGGCCTGCAGTCCACAGGGTCCACGCCTTACATAATTATCCCTTCAGTGCTTCTTATTCAGGCTAATACTTAATGACTTTAATTTACGTGTTCCTATTAGTTGCGTTTGGTTACCCTGTTTACAAGAATGATTGAATGATGATAGTAGTGGTGGTGTTGGTAGTGGTGGTGGTGGTGATGATGATGATGATGATGATGATGGGGGTGGTGGTGGTGGGTGGTGATGATGACTGGTGATGGTGATGATGATGATGATGGAGGTGGTGTTGGTGATGATGATGATGATGATGATGATGATGATGATGATGATGATGATGATGGTGGTGGTGGTGGTGGTGGATCGAAGTGGATGAATAGTGCATGAGAAAAAGGAGGAGGAGGAGGAGGAGAAGGAGGAGGAGGAGCAGAACAATAAGAAAGAGGAGGAGGAGCAGAAGAGGAAGAAAGAGGAGGAAGAGCAGAAGAGGAAGAACAAGAAGGAGGAGCAGAAGAAAAAAGAGGAGGGGGTGCAGAAGAAGTAAGAGGAGGAGGAGCAGAAGAGGAAGAAGAAGAACGAGGAGCAGAAAAAGAAGAAAGAGGAGGAGGAGGTGAAGACGAAGAAAGAGGAGAAGGAGCAGAAGAAGTAGAAAGAGGAGGAGGGGGAGAGATAAGGAGGAGGGGGAAGTAGAAGGTGTGAGGATGGTCGGGGGGGGGAGGTTCTTGTGTGTGTGTGTGGGGGGGGTAGTTTTATGTATATGTACAGGAGAGAGAGAGAGAGAGAGAGAGAGAGAGAGAGAGAGACAGACAGACAGACAGAGAGGGGGGGAGGGGAAGGCTGGGGAGAGAGGGTGACTGTCGATATGTTTATTTGAGAGTATATACAGTATATGTGTGTGTGGGGGGGGGAGTTGGGGGTTGACTCTAGCAGCAGACAAAGCAGCTCGTTCCCTGTGACCTAGGAATCCCTACACCAAATGACTGCGTTGCACAACTTTGCATTCCACCACTTGGGTACTTTCAACGCACGATACTAATATAGGGTAAAGCTGCCTCATTCGTGTGTGTGTGTGTGTGTGTGTGGTTTTTTTTTTTTTTTTTATGTGTCCGACTCTGGGCATAGGCGTCACAGCCTGCTATCAAGGCCCAGCAGTCCTCCTACATACCATACACCTCTACATGTCACCACTTCGGCGCTAACACCCACCGTCCATATTGTATACATGCTAGGGCTGTCTCATACAGGACTGGTGTATTGGTATTAGCGGGGGTATTTTTACGACATGTCGGCGGGTCTTCTGGTAGGTCAGTAAAGCCTGATTTAATGAAATTCAAATCCTTAAACTGTTCCCTGCCCCAGCCGGGATTCGAACCTGGGTCCGGTGGGACTGCAGGCCACCTCCCTACCGATTGAGCCACCGCCTGTGTGTGTTTTGACAGCACAGAAGACAATTTTAATCTCATCACAACGAGTACTTCCTAAAATGAATATATTTATCTGATTGTCACAAGACCTTTATTTTAGGCGTCAATGCACTGAACAGATTTAAGGATATTTTTCATACCCTTTTCCTACCAAATTTATTTAAATAAATTGTATAAAAAAAAGAAGTTGGGCAGCAGCAAGAAAAAAAATATATATAAATGACGTCATCGTGCTACAGGGGTTAAGGAAATTTAGGATCCCAAATTTTTTCCGGGAGAGAGGCGGAGATCGATAATGTGGTCTTATGGTGTGCGTGATGATCTGTTTATTTACCGGTGGCGTCCAGTGTTTATGGGTGTGGTTAGAGAGAGAGAGAGAGAGGGAGGGGACAGAAAACAAAAAGAAGAAGAAGAGGATAATGAAAGAAGAAGAAATGTGAAGAAGAAGAGGAAGAAAAAGAAGAGATAGGAGGAGGAGGAGAAGGAAGAAATAAGAAGAGGAAGACAAGGAAGAAACAAGATAACGAAGAAAAAAGAAGGAAATTGAGCAGGTCTTTTCTTCTCTGTAACTATGTAAAGATGATATTTCTGTACCTGCTATTTTTATTGTTTTCTGCTCCTCTCCCTCCTCCTCTCCGTCTCCTTTCCTCCACACCCCCTTCCCCTCCCCTCCAAAGATCCCTCCCTTATCCTTTCTCATGGCCCTCTTAGTTCTTCTCCCTTTGCTTTCTCCTCCCTTTAAATCTCGTTCTTTCCCTCTCCCTTATTTCTTCTTTCCCTCCTGACAGTCTCTCTCTCTCTCTCTCTCTCCTATTTATCCCTCCCTATCTCTCCCTCGCTCTCTCTCTCCATCACTCCTCTCGAACTTTCTCCTTTAAAAACACCCTTCTCCTCGTCTCAACCTCCCTCTCTCTTCTCCCTATCCTTTATCATCTCTTTTCCTCTCTTCCCCTCTTTCCTCTCTTTTCCTCTTCTCTTCCCCTTCCATCTCTCTTTTCCCTCTTCTCCTCTACCTTCCACTTTTCCCCTCTTCCCCTGTTTTATCTCTACCTCTTCCCCTCTCTTTTCCTCTTTACTCCTCCCTTTCTCTCTTTTCACCCCTCTTTTCCTGTCTACTCTTTTCATATATTTCTTCCCCTTTTCTTGCATCTTTGTTGTCATGTTTTTTTCCTCTCTTTCCGCCTCCCCTACTAAATTATCTCTCTCTCCTGCTTTATCATCTTTCTTTCCTTCTCTTCTACGTCATCATCTATCATTCCTTCTCTCCTAATCTCTTTCTTCCCTTCTCTACAACATAATCATCTTCCTTTCCTTCTCTCTTACATAATCATCTTTCCTTCCTTCTCCTTATCATCTTCCTTTCATTATACTTTATCACCTTTCTTTCCCTCTCTCTCTCCTTTATCATCTTTCCTTCTCTCCTACAACATCATCGTTTCTTCCCTCCTTTCCTACTTTATCATCTTTCTTCTCTCCTTCCAAATGTTCATCTTAAAGGTAACTAAAATCGTCTTGAAATAATGAAAATAAAAAATATATATATATTCTCAGATTCGGATGGTTTTCCTTCACTGTTTTCCTTCCCCCCTTCTCTTCTCCCTCCTTCATCTCTTCTTTTATTGTTTTTCTAATTACTTTCGCCAATGTTTCCCTTGTCAATGTCCTCTCTCCTCCTCTTCCTCCTCCTCCATCTTCCTCACCCTCCATCCTTCTCATCCTCGTCCTCTCCTCTGCACTCCTGTCCTCTCCTCTCCTCTCCTCCCCTTCACCGTACCTTCCCATCTCATCCCATCCCATCCCATCCCATCCCATCCCATCATCCCATCCCATCCCATCCCATCTCATCCCCTCGCCTCGCCTCCCCTCTCCTCCCTCCCTCTTCTCAATTGAATCACTTCCTCTAATGACAGCCTTCAAATACACTGATTGGTTAAGCTCTCTTTTATTTTTATTTTCTCTGTTTTTTTCCTCCGAAGCCTTTATGTCGTGGATCCAGACAAGGCCACTCGGGTTGTGGATTGGCTCGCTTGTTCGATTCGCTTGATTTTTGGCTTCGCTTCGGTTGTTCTTTTGTGTGTAGGGGGGTTGTGTGTGTGTGTGTGTGTGTGTGTGTGTGTGTGTGTGTGTGTGTGTGTGTGTGTGTGTGTGTGTGTGTGTGTGTGTGTGTGTGTGTGTGTGTGTGTGTGTGTGTGTGTGTGTGTGTGTGTGTCTCTCTCTCTCTCTCTCTCTCTCTCTCTCTCTCTCTCTCTCTCTCTCTCTTCCCATCCTTTCCTTTCTTTTCCTTCTCATCACTCCCCTTCCCTTCCCCTTCATATCCTTACCCATCCTTCCCTTCCCTTCCCCTCCCCCACTCCTCTCCTGATCTCTCCTCTTCTCTTCTCTCCTCTCCTCTCCACTCCCTCGCTCTCTTTACCTCTCACACGCTTCATCCCTTTCTCTAAATTTACTACTTTCTCTAAATCCTCCACGTAAAGAAGGCAAGATCCGCCCTAAGTAACCTCCTGAGAGAGAGAGAGAGAGAGAGAGAGAGAGAGAGAGAGAGAGAGAGAGCCGTGTGCGTGGATCATAACACACCAGGTGGGATGGAATGCGTGTCAACCTTATAATTTAGAGGGCATCACACACACACACACACACACACACACACACACACACACACACACACACACACACACACACACACAGTAGAAGATCATAAACATATTCCACAGAGCGACCAGGTGTGTTTCCCTTTCAGGTTAAATTATTAGAAGAGTATTTTCACTTCATCCTTTCCTATGAAGTTTCCTTGAGAGATTTTCCATACTGCATTACATTTCTTCTCACTATTTTCTTCCGGCTTCGACTAGAGGGTGTGGTGGGTTGGGGGGGAGCCTTCCTGCTTTCCTATCCTTGTCTTAGACCCACAGAATAATTACAGTAAAATCTATCCTTCAGCACCCTACATAGATCCAATACAGCTGTTACCTTTTTGCTTTCCTTTGTACTCCTTTGTATTCGTCACCATAACACCCTTCCAATAGCGATTTATTTCTTCCTTATTACCACCTCCAGACGATTTTATTCAACTCAGAGGTGGCTTTTATAGGAAGGGACTAAAAATACGCTCTCCACAAACCCATGAAAAGCGATGGCGTCATATACATAGTTTTGTTTATAACGCTAGACGATTTTTTTTTTTTTCAGCTTGGAGAGACGTAGGGAATGAGTTAACCTATTATTATTACTATTTATTATGTTTGTTTTTTACGTGCATTTGTTTTATTTTTATGAGTATTCTTTTATAATTACTGGTTTACATACTATTATTATTATTATTATTATAATTATTATTATTGCTATTATTATTACTATTATTAATATTATTGTTATTATTATTATTATTATTATCTATCCATCCATCATCCAATCCTACATTGCCCCATGAGGAGCGTAGGAGCCCGGGGCTAGGCGGTTGGTCCCCACATTTAAAAAGAGTGACCAGCCTCACTCATCCCTGAGTGGCATTACATGAGCAATCAACGCTAACCACCCCTTGGATATAAACCTTCACCGGCTCAATCCGATTGGAGGGCATTAATTATTTATTTGTTTATTTATTATTATTACGATTGAAGCATTATTATGCTCTATCCGCCTCTAACCATGTATTGTCATTTTCCTTAGGTTTCATGTATTCTATGAGAGAGAGAGAGAGAGAGAGAGAGAGAGAGAGAGAGAGAGGAATGCTTTTGACAGCTGGGATATCTGATGGGTAATTTATAGTCAAAACAAGCCTTCACACACACACACACACACACACACACACACACACACACACACACACACACACACACACACACACACACATGCATGGCGCTGTAAATATTTATGTTGTGACAAATGATGAATTATAGCAAGGACTCTCTCTCTCTCTCTCTCTCTCTCTCTCTCTCTCTCTCTCTCTCTCTCTCTCTCTCTCTCTCTCTCTGTAAGCAGGTGTACAGTATACTCGTGTGTGTGTGTGTGTGTGTGTATATATATATATATATATATATATATATATATATATTTTGTTTTTCTGTATTTTTCTAGTTTCATCTGTTCTTTTGTTTTCTGCTTGTCTCTGTCCATCTATTTGTCTCTATATATTTAGCTGGATGTCAGTGTCCGTCTGTCTGTCTGTAAGTGTGCTATCTCTGTTTACCTGTATCTGTACCTCTTTGACTTTTTCTGTCTATCTGTCTCTGCATTCATCGGTCTGTATCGATCTGTTTGTCGATCTCTGTGTGTCCTTTCTGTGTCTGTCTGTCTATATACCCCTACATATATTTCCTTCCGTATCAGTATTCATTAACCATTTATCTGTCTTATCTATCACTGCACTTGCCTACCAATGTGAAAGTGTATAACAAAGCAGCCAACTAGTGGGGCACTCAGTGGAGCGCATCTCTCCAACAAGGGCATAGTAATTTCCAAACCACTCATCATAATGGGATAGGGTTTCTCATCACTGATTAGGGTTTCGCAAAATGTGTTTTCCGGATCCAAAATCTGTAATAATATTCGGATCGTTCCCAAAAGTTAATCGATTGTTCCCTGGGACATGGGCTATCTACCCACCAAATTTGGTCCAAATATCTCTTTTGGTTTTTGAGTAATCCTGCAAACAAACAAACAAACGGGTCAAAACATACCCTCCAGTATCCCAGGAAGTGGAGGTCAGTGCGCTCTTGGGGTGAAATTACGATGAGTAGCTGGGTTTGTGGCAATATTTCTGATATTTACTCATCTCTTCCTCTTTCCCCACTCATCTCTCATTTTTTTCCCTCATCCCTGACTCATCACTTGTTTCATCATTCATTTCAGCCATCTCTCATTAATCTCACACTCACATTCACTCACCTTTCACGCCTCACTCCTTCAATACACTCGGCTCACACTTCCTCATCTCTTGCCCACGCCTTACTCATCTCATTTATCTCACACTCATCTTTCACTCGTCACACTCACTTCTCACTCATCTCACATATCTCACTTTCTAAAACGGACCGGTCTTTCACACACCCTATCTCACACACACACTCATCTCACTTTCATTACACTCTCACACTCACTACTCTCTCTCGGTCAAAATGTCATCACTTTCTCTCCTCTCTCACTCATCTCTCCACATGCATACCTCCACACTTCTCTCCCTCCACTTGTAAATCAATCCACTTTCACTTTACCACCTACACAGCCCTTCACGTTACCCATTTTGCTCCACTTACCCGACCCCTCCACCTCCTTCCTCCACTCCTTCCACCCTTACCCACCTCTCTTCCTCCATGTATAACCACCTCCCTTCCACTTCGCCACTATCCAAGTATCCCTTCCTCCACTTTATCCCTCACACTCCACTAACCTCATCCTTCACCTCTCCACCTCCCCTTCACCCTTCCTTCCACTCATCCACATCTCTCTTCCTCCTCTCACAATCCATTCTTTCCTCCACTCACACTGTTCCTCTCACTTCACCTACCTCACCCCTCTCCACCTTCCCTACCTCCCCCTCGACCATCCACATTCTACTCACTTCCACATCCCATCCACCTTACCCCTCCCACTCCACTAAGGCGCCTTTGTTCTAACCTTAGGAGCGTCCCTTAACCCTTTCAGTTCAGTTCTTGGCCAGGTGTAGTCAGACTGAAGGGTTGATTTGACTAGTAACCAAGGAGAGTCATTCCTACCTCATCTCTAAGGTGTGTGAGTGGTCTTGTTCCGTCAGGTGAAAATCAGTCCACTCAAACCCAGCCACTCCACCTCCCCACTCCGTCTCCCCACTTCATCTCCCCACTCCACCTCCCCACTGCGGCCCTCCACACCTCTCTAGGTAACCTCCACTCTCCACTTACCAACTTCCACTTCACCCACTCAGCGTCTTCCTCCACACTATCCCTCTCATTCCACCCACCTCAGCACCTGGCCTCACCTGTCTAATTAAGGCGACAGGTGTGCATGGCATGGTTGGTATTTGTGCCGTGAAGAGGGGGGAGTGAGGGGGATGTGAAGAGGGGGGAAAGTGAGGGGATGGGTGAATGACGAGAGAGAGAGAGAGAGAGAGAGAGAGACAGAGTACAATAATGCATATGCCACTCACCCTGTCTATTTACCTGTCAGTCGCTTTCTTTATACTTTTTTTAATCTCAAAGTGCTGTCTTGATGGAGTACCGGCCTGGGATAATGGTAGCCGTAAGAAAATGGTGCAATGATGGAGGTACCCTGGTTGATGGAAGGTATGGTGTGGGTGGTAGGGATGGTGGGACGATGGTGGGCATAAAAAATGGTGCAATGGTGGTGGTGGTTTGGCGTTATGGTGGTAATGGTGTTGATCATGGGAGTATGGTGGGATAATGGTAGGGATTAAAAAAACAGAAGTATGGTGGAGTAATGGCAGTATGGCAGCATAATTGTAAGGAGAAAAATGGTAGTGTGATGCAGACAAAAAAGATAATAGGAAGAAATATAATGCTGGCGATGGTAGGAATCATGGTAGAGATGGTATGGAAAACTGACAGTATGGTAGGATCATGGTAATGTAATGGAAGGGACGGCACTGACAATGGGGGTTATGGTAAGCGTATGGAAGGGATAAAAGTCATATGGTAGGTTAATGGTAGAGAGTATGGTGGTATGGTGGGGTTGGTTTGAAGACTATGGTGGAAACAGTAATGGTAGTGGTGCCATGGTGAAGTTGTTATGGTTACTGGTGGATGGTAATGACAGGATAATGGTGGTAATGGAATAATGGGAGGTATGGCAGGGATAATGGTAGGGATGGTGAGGATAATGACGGTTATGGTGATGGTCATGATAGGGTTTCTGTGAGGGTATGGTGGTGGCGTTGATGGTAGAGAATGCATGAACAACAGGAATCATCGTAGGGAAATGGTGGGTACAACAATGAGAATGGTACCATGGTAGAGATAATGGTGTGGGTTACGGTAGTTACAGTATGGATGACAATGGTAATGGCAGGGATTCTGTGGATAATGGGGGATAAGATGGGAGTAATGGTAGGGATATGGTAAAGGTCTATGGTAGTGATTATTTGGGAAATGGTAGTGGTAAATGATAGTAAAACTGGTAGTGACGGTGATGGTGGGGATGTGGTAGGGGGTTGTGGTAGTAATTGTTAGGTAAATGGTAGGAATAATGGTAGCAAGAATGGTAGTGACAGTGATGGTGATGGCCTGACAAAGACAACTGGGGAGGCAAACAACGAGAGAGAGAGAGAGAGAGAGCGAGAGAGACGAAAGGAGAATGTATGTATTAGTGTGTGTGTGTGTGTGTGTGTGTGTGTGTGTGTGTGTGTGTGTGTGTGTGTGTGTGTGAGAGAGAGAGAGAGAGAGAGAGAGAGAGAGAGAGAGAGAGAGAAGAGAAGAGAGAAGAGAGAGAGAGAGAGAGAGAGAGAGAGAGAGAGGAGAGGAGAGGAGAGGAGAGAGAGAGAGAGGAGAGGAGAGGAGAGGAGAGGAGAGAAGAGGAGAGAGAGAGAGAGAAGAGAAGAGAAGAGAAGTGAAGCAAGGAGAGGAGAGGAGAATGTATGTATTAGTGAGAGAGAGAGAGAGAGAGAGAGAGAGAGAAGAGAAGAGAAGAGAAGAGAAGAGAAGAGAGGAGAGAGAGCGAGAGATAAATTAGATCATTCCTTTGCATAATTCTATCACTGATTTCGCTGAGTGTGCAAGGAGAGAGACTTATGGGGGAAGACTGGAGGAAGCAATCAGGGAAATATTGAGAGAGAGAGAGAGAGACAGAGAGAGAGAGACAGAGACAGAGAGAGAATGATAATGCCGACGAGGATAATGGTGGCAGTGACAAAACAATAAATTGCTAACACATTATTGCTACTAAAGGTGGTGGTGATGATGATGATGATGATGATGATGATGATGATGATCTTACTATACACATCTTTATTCAATTTCTATTTTTCGTAGCTTCCTTCTCACTCATTTTCTCCACACGTTCTTGTTTTACACTATACATTCTTTATACTCTCTCTCTCTCTCTCTCTCAAATCTGCCTATCTATCTATCTATCTATCTATCTCATGGTGTTGTTTGCCCTACTAGTTTCCTTTGTCAAGCCATCACTAATTCAACCTTGCTTAACTTACAATATTTCTTACTATATCGTCCCTCCATAACTGACAATATTTCTCACGATTGCGTCACATTTCTCACGATTTCGTCACTCCACATGCGTAACTTTTAACATCGCTTGCTGTCTTTTGTTTTGATTTTTGTTATGCATAGTTTCAACATTTCCTGCCGTCCCATCACTCTTTTTTTTTTTTTTTTTTTTTTTTAATGTCTTGGTTCAACATTTCGTGCAGCTTAGTCGTTGCAGGCAAGCATGAGTTTTAATATATCATGGAGCCTGTCATTTTTTTTTATGTTTTAGCTCCGATTATTTATTTGTTTATTTAGTTGCTTATTTGTTATTATTTTTTCTTTACTATATTACAGGGTAGTAGTAGTAGTAGTAGTAGTAGTAGCAAGTGTAGTATCAGTAGTAGTAGTCGTCGTTGTCGTCGTACATGATTCTTCACTCGTCATTCTGTTAACGTCATCTCTTCTTTCTTTGTTTTTCCTTCATTCAGCATGCATAAATTCCAGTATTTCTGACAGTTTCAACGTTCTTTTTCTTTTAGTTTTTTTTTTTTTCTGTCACACATAAGTACCAACATATCATGCGACTGTAATGGATTTTTGCCACCGCTTCTTATCAATATATTCCTTTTTGTCTTGCGAGTTAAAACAAAAGAGTTGTTTCTGAGAATGCACAGTGGTGGGGTTTGCAATTTTGATGTGATGTGTGTGAGCGTGAGTGGTTGCAGCTGTGGTTGCTTAAGTTGCACCTCTTGTTAGACTCAGTGTTGCAACTGCCTTTTCGAATACCCAAAAATACTCGTATATAATTACCCTAAATATCTGCATTTAGATTTCATTATGTAGTAGTGTGTTTTCTCATGTATGTATGTATGTATGTAACTTTAATAGTAATTGTTATTCATATAGATACCATTCCAGTTTATGTATATATATATGTAAGTCATAAATTTAATATTACACATATATACCTCAGTGTATTCATGTATGTACTTACGTATGTATGTAGTAAATTTAAGTTATACATACCTCACTGTATGTATGTATGTATGTATGTGAGTGTGGATGGATGGATGGATGGATGTCGTAAATTTTTAACGGTAATTGCTATACATATCTCACTGTACTCGGAAGTATGTATGTATATGTGTACAATATGTATGTATGTCTCCGTATCTATGTATGTATGCACGTCGTAAAGTATGTATGTATATATGAAGGCCCAACAATAGCTGTGTTTATATACTAAGCCAGACAGGTGATATAAACAGTGATATATTCCCTTTGGCACCGTTACGCCCTTCCCTCCACCTGACCTTCCTCTTGTACACTGTTGTCTTGGCAAATACACCTAAATACACCTACACTTCACTGCAGCTGGTTAAACAGGTGTTAATTTATACAGGTACAATTCATACTGGTACTTAATTTATACAGGTAGTTATTAATTCATACAGGTACAGTTAATAATTCATACAGGTACATGTAATCATTCATACAGGTACAGATAATCAGACATGAAGGTACAGGTAATCATTCATAGAGGTACAGGTAATCATTATACAGGTACAGGTAATCATTCATACACGTACAGGTAGTCATACAGGTACAGGTGATCATTCATACAGGTACAGCAGTCCTCAGTAATTACCAAAAATACGGGTGTTTTCAATAATACGTTTACATGTTTTACGTTAATATTAGCAGAAATTCCAAACGAGAGAGAGAGAGAGAGAGAGAGTGTGTGTGTGTGTGTGTGTGTGTGTGTGTGTGTGTGTGTGAATAAGTCAGTGTAACAAAAACATCAGAGAAAACAAACACACGGAGGAAGGAGAAAAAATGAGAGAGAGAGAGAGAGAGAGAGAGGTTGGGTGACAGCAAAACAAAAGACCGTCGCCCCACCACTGCAACAACAACAACAAAAGCAATAACAACAATAACAACAAAACTAGAGCAATAACAGAAATTCTAATGTTTGTATTTTCTTCCTGTTAGCGAGAAAAATGAGGAAGGGGACTCTCTCTCTCTCTCTCTCTCTCTCTCTCTCTCTCTCTCTCTCTCTCTCTCTCTCTCTCATTTTTTTTCCTTCCCTTTTCGTAGTTTTTACTCATTTCTTTTTGTTACAACACCTCTCTCTCTCTCTCTCTCTCTCTCTCTCTCTCTCTCTCTCTCTCTCTCTCTCTCTCTCTCTCTCTCTCTCTCATATCCCTGCGGGCCGCACATTGTCTTGGTGGTATTCATTGTTCTAGATGTCTGTCTGTCTGTCTGTCGTCTTGTCTCTCTCTTGTTTGTTCTCCCCCTAGGCCCCTGTGTTGCCTCATCATCATCATCATCATCATCATCGTTTTTTTCAACTCTTACTATTTTTCCTCCTCCTCCTCCTCATCATCATCATCATCATCATCATCATCATCATCATCATCATCATCATCATCATCATCACTTTAATCAACTCTTGTTTTATCATCATCATCAGCATCTTTTTATTCAATTCTTACCATTTTTTATCCTCATCTTCATCATCATCATCATCATCATTTGAATCAACTCTTACACTGTTTTATCATCATCATCATCATCATCATTTGAATCAACTCTTACCTTTTTTTATTCTCTTCCTCCTTTTCTTCCTCCTCCTCCCCCCACACCAGTACTCTTCCACCTCTCCCTCCCACTTCCTTTCCTCTTTCTTCCTTCCACCTTCACGTTCTCAGATTCTACTCCCATATTCCTCTTATTTGCCTGCTTTTTTTCTCTCTCTCTTTCTTCTCTTTCCCCCTTCCCCTTTCTCCCCCTCGCTATCCTCTCTTTTTCCCTCCCTCCCACTCCCTCTCCCTCCACCTCCCTCTTTTCTTTCCTCCCTCCCACCCCTCTCTCTCCCTGCCCCTCTTCCTTCCCACTCCCTCTCATTCATTCTCTCTCCTCTCCTCTCCTCTCCCTCTGTTTCCTCCTCCCCTATCTCTCTCTCTCCTTCTCCAGCTCTCTCTCTCTCTCTCTCTCTCTCTCTCTCTCTCTCTCTCTCCCATCTCCTTCCCCTTCCCTCCCTCTTCTCCTTCCCCTCCCCACACTCCTTCTTGCCACTCCTTCAAGACAGCTTAATGAAATTTGGTTTTCACAAGTTTGTTGGAGGAAGCGACGGCCAAGTCTTGTTTCTCTCTCTCTCTCTCTCTCTCTCTCTCTCTCTCTCTCTCTCACACACACACACACACACACACACACACACACACACACACACACACACAACCTATTCAGAGAGAGCTAATGGTGCCTTTTTATGATTTTAGTGAGCCTGTTAAACTGCCTTCTTCCTTCCTAGTGTGTGTGTTTTGGGAGTTCATTTGGCGAATTTACGGCCCTAACCCCCCTACCCACCCTGCCACACTCACCGCTAGGTAGGGTTGGGTTGGGTTGGGTTGGGTTGGGTAGGGTAGGGTAGGGTAGGGTAGGGTAGTGTTGTGCAGTGTAATGTAGGGTAGCGTAGGGTAGGGCAGGGCAGGGCAGGGCAGGGTAGGGTAGGGTAGAGTAGTGTAATGTAGGGTAGGGTAGGGTAGGGTAGTGTTGTGCAGTGTAATGCAGTGTAGGGCAGGGCTGGGTAGGGTAATGTAGGGTAAGGAAGGGTAGGGTAGGGTAAGGTAGTGTTGTGTAGTGTAATGTAGGACAGGGCAGGGCAGGGCAGGGTTGGGTAGGATAATGTACGGTACGGTAGGGTAGTGTAGGGTAGGGTAGGGTAGGGTAGGGTTGTGTAGGGTACGGTAGGGTAGGTTATGGTAGGGCAGGGTAGGGTAAGGTAGGGTAGGGTAAGGTGGGGTAGGGTAGGGTAGGGTAGGGTAGGGTAGGGCTGGGTAGGGTAGGGTTATTTGATTAGGTCAGTGTAGAATAAGTTATGTTAGGGAAGCGAACGACTCAGCAAGTGAATGTAGAGAAAGTGAACGAATGAGTACAAAAAAAAAAAAAAAAAAAAAAAAAAGCATGAGTGCGAAAGATCGAGGAAAAGGAGTGTGTGTGAAGGAAGTGAACGAGTACGAGAGGAAGTGAGCGAGTGAAAGTGAGCGAGCGAGAAAGTGAGCGAGCGAGCAAGTGTGTCCCAAATTCCCCCCTATAAGTCAATAAAGCCACCCTTAGCTTAAGCCACTGTATATATTATTGTTTACCCCGCAGCTTTGCCAGGTCTCTGCCCCATTTCTCTGTCGCTGTCTGATTTATGGGTCTGTCTGTCTGTCTGTTTTATGAAGCTTTCTGTGTTACGGATCCGTGTGTATGTATGTTTAAGTATATGTGTATGTATATATGTATGTATGTGCTTATATGTGTGTATCTTTGTCTATGTATGTGTGTATGTATGCGGCTGTCTCTGTCTGTGTGTGGGTGACCGTTTTCTAAGTCTGTCTGTCTGTTAATGCAAGGCTATGTTGGTAATGGTTTTGAGGCTGTCTGGTGTGATTAAAATTATCTGTTTGTCATTTTTTTTTTTTTTATCTATTTTATTTCATGTTTTAAAGTAATCTATCTGCATCAGGTGTTTTGTAAGGCCGGACTGCTCTACTAAGGGAGGGAGATGAGCAGAATTAACCCTTCCCTCTGCTGGCCCAGTACGAAGAGGGAAGGTGAGTGTGTGTGTGTGTGTGTGTGTGTGTGTGTGTGTGTGTGTGTGTGTGTGTGTGTGTGTGTGTGTAAACCCTCATATCATGTTCCCATCACCCACCACGAGAAACAGAAGACAATCGTACCCCAAACAAACCCCGATGACGTCACGAAACAAAAGACAATCACACCAAGCCATAAGCAGACACGAACGGCACGAAGACGAACAAAAGACGATCACACCAAGTCGTAAACAGACACGAACGGCACGAAGACGAACAAAAGACGATCACACCAAGCCGTAAACAGACACGAACGGCACGAAGACGAACAAAAGACGATCACACCAAGCCGTAAACAGACACGAACGGCACGAAGACGAACAGAAGACGATCACACCAGGATACAGACAAACCCTGGCGCCATATTTTCCCATCATGCCTTACCAGAAACAAAAGACAATCGCACGAACCTTAAAAAGAAAAAAAAAAAAATCCATCACCTGTACCCAGAAACACCTAAAAAAAAATCACCTGTACCCAAAAACACACCCTAAAAACCCATCACCTGTACCCAAAAACTAAAAAAAAAAAAAAAACCATCACCTGTACCCAAAAACACTTTAAAAAAACACCTGAACCCAAAAAAACACCTCAAATTTGCGTTAAAAAAATATCTAAAAGACAATTAATGACGGTAATAATTCAAAACCACGCATCTCTTTTTCTTGTTTTCATATAACCTTTTCTTTCCTTTTTTTTCTGTGTAATTCAGAAGTCAACAGAGATAATGGGCAGTCGGGTAATTACGGAGGTCATTTAGAGATTAGCGGTGTAAACATTGGTGTTGATGTTATGATAATTGGTGTGTGTGTGTGTGTGTGTGTGTGTGTGTGTTGTGGTATGAAGCTGATGTGGCGTGGCAGAGAGAGAGAGAGAGAGAGAGAGAGTGAAATAAAGAATTCGATAAAAAACTGAGTGAAAAGTAAATAGGAAGGAAGGAAGGAGAAATAAAGATGGAGAAAGATGGATGTATGAATTGAGGGAGGGAGGAATGGAAAAAGGAAATGAAAAAGACAGGGGGGAAGAGGGAGTGATTGAGTGGTAAAAACTGGAGAGAGAGAGAGAGAGAGAGAGAGAGAGAGAGAGAGAGAGAGAGAGAGAGAGAGAGAGAGAGAGAGAGAGAGAGAGAGAGAGAGAGAGAGAGTGTGTATGAAAAAGCGAGCAGTTGATTGGGAAAAAGTGAGTGAGTGAGTGGGTGAAGGGAGGGAGAGGATGTAGAGAAAAGAGTGGGGTTGATAGAATAGTAAATAAACAAATATAACTATATCTATGTATCTATCTACCTATCTGTCAATCTATATTTCTATCTATCTACATATATGTAATATACAGATATATATATACTATAAAGATAGACAGACAGATAGATATTGATATATATTATACATACATTATCTATTTATATATATTATATATAATAGAGGGAGAGAGAGAGAGAGAGAGAGAGAGAGAGAGAGAGAGAGAATTGGATATGCCTGGCTTATTTTAGAGCAAGAGATTGTTGATTCTGACAGCCTGATTCACTGCTGCCAGTTTATCCGTCCATCTATTATGCATTATGTCTGTGTATCTGTCTGTCTCTGTCTCTATCTATCTGTCTGTTTGTCTGTCTATATCTATCCATGTCTTTACGTGTATATGTATCTGTATTTATAGGTCAGTATCTAGGTACATCTTTTTATCTGCTGGCCTGCCTTTGTGTGCCAGCTTATCTATCTATATCTATCTACATATCTGTCTGTATACCTTTTTATCAGTATACCTGTCCACATCTATCATCTGTCCACATTTGTATCTATCTGTTTACATGCCTGTCATTCTGTGTCTGTCCATTCATCTGTCTTTACATCACCCTGTCTCGGAGTCGAATCCATGAGGTGGCCGGATATTTTTGGATCATAATTATTTAACTCTTCAGTGACGTAGCGTGGTCTCCTGGTTTGCAATGATCAGGATAATGGTTACCTGACTTCGGGCCCTACTATGCCCAGGTGGTGGTAGTAGTAGTAGTAGTAGTAATTACAAACCCATGCTCATCGTGAACTGCAGGTCAAAGCTCCCCTTCTTCCCCACTCCACCATCCTCCTTTCGGGTAATATCAAACCACGGAAGAATTATGCCTATATTTGGAAAAGCTATTTATAGGGGAGACGCAACCGTTTCGGCCCGACTTGGATCCTCTATTTGTATTTATTTATTCATTTATTTATTCGTTCCTGCCGTTTTTATTTTTGTTTTGTTTTACTCTATGCATCTGATAAGTCTATTTTTCGATCTCCTTGTCTCTGTATTTACCTGTCAGTATTTTTATCACTCTCCCTTACCTATACCTCCATCTTTATCATCTGCCAGTGTGCTCTCTAACCCATCTGCTCACCTTTCTATCTAACTTCCATCTGTCGGTCTAACTAACAGTCTGTCATTTCATCTGTCCCCATCTGTCTTTCTAACAGCGTATGATTTCACCTAAGACCATCTGTCTATCCATCTGTCTTTCTATCTAACAGCCTATCATTCCATCCATTGCCATCTGTCTGTCCCTCTATCTTTCAGTCTATCTTTTCATCTTTCTAACATCTATATATCCATTTTTCAATCTGTCTTCCATCCATCTTTTTCTAACATCTATATTTCCATTTTTCAGTCTGTCTTCCATCCATCTTTTTCTAACATCTGTATTTCCAATTTTCAGTCTATCTTCCATCCATCTTTCCATTTATCTATCTTTCCATCCACCTTTCCATCTATCAGACTCTCCTCATTCACCAGCCATGCCTAATCACACACACTGCAATTGACTGACTGTGCAATTACGAGTGTGAGTGGCTTCCTGACTGGCCAACTGAGTGACAGACGAACTCTCCTTGCTAACTGACACCCCAGGTAACTGCAATACTAACTGATTAAGGGACTGATTACCTGAATGATCCTCGTTACCTGGTATGTCGCTAATTACTCGTTTAATTGTGACGACTAAGAGACGATTTTATTCAGCTCAATAGTAGGTGCCAGATCGATATGTTAGAGAGAGAGAGAGAGAGAGAGAGAGAGAGAGAGAATGGTATATATATAGATAGATACAGAGAGCTACATAGACACAAATTTAGATAGACAGACAGGCAGATAGATAGACAGGTAGATAGATGGATAGATTAGGTAGATAGGGATATTTACCTTGTTGTCCTGTTCTTAAACTTTCGTAATTAGAGTCTTTCTGTTTGTCTTATGGCTGAATCACCCCCAAAAAAAAGTTTCTTGAGGTATGTATGGTGTGTGTATCTTTAGAACTCTAACTCTCTCTCTCTCTCTCTCTCTCTCTCTCTCTCTCCCCATCCATCCAATCACCCTTCCTTTCATACAACAAACTTTTTCTATATTTTTTCTCGTGTACTAATCTCTCTCCTCCCACCTCTTTCCATCCATCCATTCACCTATTCAACCATCCATCCATTCATCCATCCATCCATCCATCCATCCATTTCTCCATTCATCCATATTTTTGTCCATCTATCAATGCATTTATTCGTCGTTCGTCCGTCCATTCATCCATCCATCCATCCATCTATCTATCTATATATCTATCCGTCTATATGTCCATCTGTCAAGTTATCTATCTATTTGTCTAATCTATCTATCGATCTATCTATCTATCTATCTATCTATCCATCCATCCATCTACCCATCGATCCATCCATCCATCATCTTTCTGTAATACCTGTTTGTCCATACAGCTATTTTGCAATCTGTGTCTATCTATCCACCCTCTTTCATCTGTCACCATTCTATCCACCCACCAGTCAAGAGCTCGATCATTTCATCTTTATCTATGCATCCATCCACTTAGTTATCTATTTATCTACATACATACATACATACATCTCTCTTTATCCACCTCCATCCATCCACCCATCCATCCATCCACCTCTCCTAAATCCACCCCCTCCCTCCCTCCCCCCCTTTCCCTCTAATCATACTCATTAGGTAGAATCAAAGCATCCTACCCCTGACCCCTCTCCCCTACCTTTCCCCCTCCCCTCTCCCACCCTCTCCTTCCCCTCCTGTCCTCTTCCCTTCTCCCACTCCTCTCCTCTCCTCCCTCATCTTTCTCCCCCTACCACCCAATACCCTCACCTCCGTTCTCCCCCTCCCCCTCCCTACCCCTCTCTTTACCTCTCCCTCTCCCTCTCTTTCTAATTAGGCTAAAAATATCAATACTGTACGCCGGACTTGGAGAGGAAAAAATTATCCTTGTTTTTTAAAAATTTCGAAAAACAAATCGTAATGCATTTTTTTCCGCCTCACCATTTCAACCATTATGATCTTTTTTTTAAGCTGACATTTTTCGAGCATGGAAAAAAAAAAAATCGTCCTCGTTTATTGAGCCTCCTTTTTTTATCATGCCTTTTTTTTTTTTTTTTTTTTTCTGACATCTACTAGCGTGAATTTAATATATCAGTTCTTTTAAGCCTCTGACAGTGAAAGAGAGGGACGCCTTCACGTGTTGGCATCAATATAACTGGCCGGTGGAGCTGCCCGGGTATACAAACGTCCCTCAGCTCCCTCCCTATCCCCTTAAAGTAGGACGGTGGGATGGATGGAGGGCAATTTCAGCCTGCAGTCTACTGAGTTCACATTCAGATTAACCTGGGGATTCATTCACCGTAGCTTGGCCCAGATTTTCGTGTTTTTGCAGCTTATTTTATTATGCTCGGTGTCAGAATACGGCAAGACAGCGGCTCTACATCCATGCCGTAGCACTTCTTCGTGACAGGCAACATATTCTAGTGTTAACCTAGTGCGACAACTCGGCACTGAAGACGGAGATGCAAGTTTTGGGTAAAGTTAAAATGAACAGAGTATAGTCTTCTCGCTGTCGTATTTTTTGCATTGTTCAAGTAATGCCCGATGACTGCGTTTAAGTGAGCCTTCTCATGGTCGGGAGAAGTTTATCTGCTGCACCTAATTCCTGACGATTTTATTCAGCCGAGAGTATTAAGCACAGTAAGATTTTTTTTTATGTAGCTGCTGAAAGACGATTTTATTGCAACTGGGGATTATTTGCAAGTTTTTATTTTTTGCAACGGGATTTTTTTGGAACGGAATTTTTTGCAACAGGGAATTTTTGCGAGATTTTTTGCAAGAAGATTTTTTCGCAACAGGGAATTTTTCGCAACAGGGAATTTTTCGCAGTATGTTTTTTTGCAACGGGATTTTTTGCAACGGAGGGGATTTATTGAAAGAGGGGACTTTTTTGTTGAAACTGAGAGGATTTTTTTTTGCAACTGAGGGGATTTTTTTTTTTTTTATCATGCTATAAAGAGGTCAGTGAGCGCCACATGTAAACCCCACCAGATCGAAGACTGTTGAGCTTATCAAAATCGTCTGGTGGTAAATCGTCTGGTGGCAGCAACGATAAACAAAGACGTCATCGTAGTGAAGGGGTTAAGAATGGCGTTGAGAACTGAAGAAGACGGACACCTTTGATAACCGCACCCACCCCAACCGTAACCCCCACCCAATACATCCCAAAAGGTGTCATATTTCTTTGAACACAACCCTAAGACACACCCCAGATGCACACCACACGCACCTCAGACGCACACCAGACACACCACCAATAACCCCCACACCTCAGTACACCCCTTCGTAAGTGTCACGCTCATAAAACTCTAGGGTTCCAACGTGCCAGATTTTATCCTTCAAAAAATTATAGTAAGTGAATTAGTAAGTAAATAAATAAGTATATAGATGAGTGAGTGAGTGGCACAGTTAGAGACACACACGATATAGTAGTTTTGTGGGTGGGACAGTAATAGCATCATCGTGAAGGGGTAAAATTTAATATATTTTAAATTTTGGAAGATGGAAACTTTAGGTGATAAAATTTTGGCAAACTTTTATTTTTTTAGAGGGGGGGGGAGGGGCAGGAGGAGGTGATGATGGGGACACTTTTAATAAACGGGAGGGTGACAAGATCAGGCTGGATATAGATAGATAGACAGAGGCAGACAGGTAGATAGATAGAATGACATAGATAAATAGGTAGAGACAGATTGACAGGAAGATGCACGGATAGATAGGCAGATACACTGATAGACAGACACAACAACATACACTAACACAGACACAAATATTAAGAAATAGATAGGTAAAGAACATACATGCATTAGAGATCTGTCTGCCTGATATACATACATACATACATACATTTCATACATATACGCACATACACACACGCATGTAAATACACACATAGCCTACATACACAGAGGGAAGGGGGGGGGAACAAACGGGGGAAGGGGGGGATACATGAAAGGAACAGGTATATGTCGGTGAAAGGGGAAGGCAGACAGACAGAGGCAAAGGGAGGCAGGGATGGGAATGGAAAGAGATCACACACACACACACACACACACACACACACACACACACACACACACACACACACACACACACACACACACACACACACACACACACACACACACACACACACACGATGAAGGGGAAGGGGCTATGAGAGAGAGAGAGAGAGCACAGATGGGAGAGGAAGTTTGGTAGGGAGGGAGAGAGAGCAAACAGCAGGGAGAGTTATGGAAGCGACTGATTGGAGAGAGAGAGAGAGAGAGAGAGAGAGAGAGAGAGAGAGAGAGAGAGAGAGAGAGAGAGAGAGAGAGACGTAAGGTAAGAGTTAAAATACTTTAGATAGGTTGATATGTAACCTGACTGACTGACTGACTCACTCACTCACTCACTCACTCACTCACTCACTGATTGACTGACTGACTGGCGATTGACTGACTGACTGGGAGAGAGACATGTACAAAGGAATTTATGATGGGTCCAAAATAAATATATATGCGAGGTACCAAGAGGGAGAGAGAGAGAGAGACAGAGAGAGACAGAGACAGAGACAGAGAAATTTCCCATTCTTCGATCTTTCTCTCCTTCCCCTCCACTCCGCCCTCCCTCATATACCCCTACATTTATATCTTCCGTGTCTCTCGTTCTTCCTCTTCTCAGTCTCCCATCAAATCCAAATGGGACGATTCCCTTTACGTTCTCTCTCTCTCTCTCTCTCTCTCTCTCTCTCTCTCTCTCTCTCTCTCTCTCTCTCTCTCTCTCTCTCTCTCTCTCTCTCCTTTCTTTTTATGTATTCTTATTACTGTACTTTTTTCGTTTCCTAAATTCTGTCTCCTCTGTTTTCTTCTCTCCTCCCAGCTGTTCTTTCTTCTTTTCCCCTCTCTCTCTTTCCTCTCCCCTCTACTCACCTCTTCTCTTTTTTCTCCTCGCCTCCCAGCTCTTCTCTCTCCTCTCTTCACCTCTCTTCCTCTCCCAAACCCTTCTCATTCCCTCTCACTGGGGTCGCCCTCTCCCCTTCAATCCCTTCTTTCACTCCTTAAGTAACTCTACACCAGCCTTTCCCCTTCCCCTCCCTCTCTCCTCTACCTCACCCCTCAATATCCAACTCCTCCCCTTTCCCCTTCCCTCTGCTCTCCCCCTCTCCCCTCGTTCCCTTTCCTCCTCCCTCTCTACATCCCCTTATTTTCTTTTCATGGTCGTACCTTGATTTATTTAAATACATACTGTATGTAGGTAAGGTAACAAGTACCGTACGAGAGAGAGAGAGAGAGAGAGAGAGAGAGAGAGAGAGAGAGAGAGAGAGAGAGTACAAAAGACAATTTGCACCCATTTCTGAGGAGTCAAGAAATCCCTGTATCAGACACCCTCCTTTTTATTTACTTTTTTTTTTTTTTATTCAAGCTGGTGTTGATACAGAATATTTTCTAAAAGGTTGTTGGCATCATTGGCGTCAGTGTCTGTATTGCAGCTGTCAGACTGTTTTTAAAAAGGTGGTGCTGACCCGTGATTTGCAGTGGAGGAGGGTTGCATAATGGGCTTTGGTTTTTGGTAATAATCCCAATTATGTGATCACTGCTAAATGATTTCAGTTGTACATCATCGTCTTAGAAGTGGCATTACACACCCATGAAATTTTTTTGCTCAGCTCACCACAGTTATGGTGTTGTTGTGGTCGTGTAGTATTCGTGGTGTGTAGTAAAATATCCTGCTTGTTTGAGGAAGGCCGCACGCACCCTGAGTTGTCTCACATAGGGTTATATCGCACGCCGCTGTATCAGCTTATCAACTGTTGGTATAATCGATGTCAGACTCTACACTAATTTTCAAAAGGAGGTGCTGTCACTCCTGTTTAGATTCATCATTTCCAGACAGATGTTCGGTCTACTTTCAGAGAGCTGTTCAGGCTTTTTTGAGAAAGGTTTTTTTATGGCTGTTGACAGACCCCTGCTTCAGAAACCTCATAACATTCAGAAAGTTACTGCCATCATTTCTGTCAAAATCTCTATACTCAGAAAGGTACTTGGTATTCAGAAGGCTGTTATTCGAGAAAGGTGTCAGTATTTGTCCTCCCTTTCGGATTCAGTTTTCAGAAAGACGATACTGATATTTGCCCTGTCAGAAGGCTTTACGTATCCCTACAGTCAGATTCTCAAGCCCATTGAACTACCTGACTCCATTCTCATCCACCCATTATTTCATCTATGATTCCTTTCAGACTCAATTTTCAGAACGATGCTGAAATTTACCGTCCAACTCTCCATATTAAAAAAAAATCTTTAGACATCGTCCCTCTCAGATTCTCCACCCCATTGAACTACCTGATCCCCATTCTCATTCACCCATTATATTATTTCCCGGCTCAGTCTCACAAACGACCCTGCCTCTCTGAATGCTGGGTGTTTGTAGTGATGGTGTGGAGGGGAGCGAGGTAATCTGAATAAGGGTGTACAGTTATATTTTACGGGGTATTGGTGAGGTATTGGGTTGTTAGTTGTGTGGGTATTGGGGGTTATTATGTTTATTATTACTGATTTTATTATTATTATTATTATTATTATTATTATTATTATTATCTTCAAAGTAGTCATACCCAGTCTCTCGTTATAGGTAGTCAGATGTAGGGGCCCTTGTCTAGGTTACTGTGCTTCAGAACGTGCAAGGGTTTTGGACCGACCTTCGCCCTTGGTATACCCAAAAAATAAAAATAATTCCGTCTCGGGGATTGGAACCGGTGCGCATTGTACATAACTCTTACCCTGACTGATGTTTCCTGTTTCCTATGTAATGCTGTGCATTTCTTTCAGTGCCTGCCATTTCTCCTTCCCTTCATCTCCCTTTTCTCCCCCAAGTCTTCTTCATTCCAGTTTCTCCCTCATTTCTCCTTCCCTTCATATTCGACCTGTCATCTCTCCATCTCTCCCTCCTTCCTCCATCACATCTCCTTCCCTCCAATCACACCTCAGTTCCTCCCTTCCTCCATCATCTCTTCTTCCCTCCAGTCTCCCTCTCCATCTTTTATTTTCTCCAGTCTCTCCCTTATTCCACTTCACAGCCTCTCATTCCTTCCCTTCCTCCATCGTCTCTCCTTTCTCTCGCTTCTCCTTTTCACAGTCGCTCCCTCCTTCCCTTCCTCCATCATATCTCCTTTCCTCCAATCTCTCCCCTGCTCCACCTCACTCTCGAGCCATAAGAGTGATTGGGTTCCCTCCCCTTTACTAGCACTCTCATTCCTCCTCCCTCTTTTCTCCATTCCTCCAATTCTCCCCCTCCCAGTCAAGCAGAGAAAGAAAGAAAGAAAGAAAGAGAGAGAGAGAGAGAGTTAAAAAAAAAAAAAAGGCTTCAGGAAGTACACGCAAAACTCGGACAGATAGGGAGGGAAGTGAATCCAGAGAGAGAGAGAGAGAGAGAGTAATATTAAGAGGATGATAGGAGAGGGCCGAGCAATATAACATCTGGGTGATCTATATTACATCCGACTGAGGACCTCCAGGGATTTGTGGCCACATACGACCTTACCAAAATAGGTTGTTTTCGTGTAAGTCTGTCTAGCTTTATTTAGTTCGTATTTTGACTTGCATAGAAGGCCCCGTAACACCTTTTCCTTAGCGATTTATTTTGCATGTGACACCTTCTCACTCTTCTTGGCCACAGACGAACCTAGAATAACGTAATAACATTTTTTTCTGGTTGGTATTCATGGCGGTAGGAAGGGGGGGGGGGTCATTCCTAAGCGATTTCTTTGGCGTATTTCACATCGCGTTTTCTAATTCTGTTTAAATCACGCTAGTATCGACTTAACGTGCATCAGTAATACGCGAGGATACTGAGGTGTAATGTGCAGAATAAACCGCTAAGGAATAGGTGTTAGGGAAATTCAACAGACCGTTTAGAACATCGGTCTACGTCTCTGTCTTCCCCTACCCGCCTGCGTAGCATGCTCTCTCTTTCTCTCTCTCTCTCTCTCTCTCTCTCTGATCTGTACCGTGAATTTTATGCTGACTTCTCCTCGTTGGTGTGTCTCTCCTATGATTAATAAAACATCGAAATTACTATAAATCTGACGACTGTAAATCTGATTTAAGGAAGTATTATGAATTTTTAGGCAATCTTGCGGTAGTTAGAGGTGAAAAATTTGACTGCTATTCGATATTATAAGCCAAACAATGTGCTGAAAAGGGTCGCCTTCACGCGTTGGCCCTAAATCAACCGAGCGACTCGGTTACCTATGGCTCGAAAGGAAGATCCTGCCCTGCAGGAGAATGACAACCTCAGCCCGCAGTCCACCGGGCATACGCTCAGGTGTGTCCGGGACTCCAACAAGAATAGGAAACCAAGGAAGGTGTTTTTTTACCTCACGGCACATTCCAAAAATCAACCGGACCCGCTCTTACTCCTTCACCAAGAGGGATATTGCCTGTTTAACAAAAATATAACAGTGCACAAGACGCCATCACACTGAATAGATTAATAAAGACTGCTTGTAATAATCCCTTCACAGCAATGAATTTCTCTCAGCGTGAATATAGTCGACAAAAAATGAAAGATAAATACAATACCCCTCTTCCAATTACACTCAGCTCTCCTAGATACGCCATGTAATTTATCTCTCGACCTTATTCTTGGTCCTCCTCTCCCTCCCTCCTTTCCCTTTCCAGCAAACACAGACTTGGCCTACATTTGGTCACTAGCTTCCAGACCACTTTAAATGAGGTTTCTAGGTCAAGGTTTTTACGGCTAGAACACACACACACACACACACACACACACACACACACACACACACACACACACACACACACACACACACACACACACACACACACATTACTCGATCTTTAAGCGGTGAATGTTTCGGAGATCCCGCAACACGTCCTCCTAAGCGATTTCTTCTGCATATCACACCCCAATTGGCTCTTGTGTACTATTGACGCAACTTATATCGATATTAACACGGTATAAATAAGAAAATGGAAGGTATAATGCTCAAAATAAATCGTTAAGGAAGAGTTGCAACGAAGCCTCCTCACCATTCACACATCCCTTGGTAACTGTGATAGAGTAACTATAATAGGCAAAGGGAAATAGTAACTGGTAACTGTGTATAGAGTAACCGATAAAATATGAAAGCGCACAGCAAAATGGCAAAGGATACTTAACACTTGACCCCTTGCGATTTATCTTAGTACACTTTCACATTCTCCCTACAACTTATTTATTTTTGTTTATTTATTTAGTTCTTTAAATCGACAGTGGAGGCATCAGTGATATACAACAGGCTATTAAGACAACGCAAAATAAATCGCTGAGGAAGAGGTGTTAGGAAAATACCACCGAAAATAAGGGCATTTCTCCTAACCTGTGTGGGTGATTTTTTTTTCTAATAGACTTTTCGTGATCTAATTAAAAACCTGTAATTATTGTTAACGATAAGGATGATAAATTCTGAAGATATGAGTGGGATTACATTGACGTTAATCCGTAATGATATGATAAGGATAATATTAAAGGTAATTACTAAGGATATAATGAACGGTATGACTAACGATTATTTTGGAGGTCATTACTAACACTTACGAACACACTTTAATATCACGACCACTTTAGTAAATTAGTGGATATCACGACGGACACTTAAGAGCACTTATCACGAACACTTAGTAATTCGTGGATATCATTACAAACCCTTACCCACAGGAACACTTAACTATGATCATGAACACTTAGGAACACTTAACCATCATCATGAACACTTAGGAACACTTAACTATCACCATGAACACTTAGGAACACTTATTATGAACACTTAGGAACACTTAACTATCATCACGAACACTTAGGAACACTTAACTGATCATGAACACCTCTCTCATTACCCACTAATTGACCCAGGTAACAGCCGTAATTACCTGGGAAATAATTAGCAACACAGGTGATCTCAAACTTATTAAGCAGGGAATCCCACAGCGAGCGAATATTATTACTATGTGGGCTGAGACGCCAAATTAAGTATATGCAAATGGGATTGGGGTGGGGATGGGGTGGGATTGGGGTGGGGTGGGGTGGGGCTGGGTGGGGTGGGATTGGGGTGGGGTGGGGTTGGGTGGGGTTTGGTGGGGTGGGGTTGGGTGGGGTTTGGTGGGGTGGGGCGAGGCGGGGCACTTGCTTTTACTTAACCTGCCTTGGTGTGTGTGTGTGTGTGTGTGTGTTTATCACGTTCACTTCACCCTTCAGCAGTGCCTTATGCCCGGGTTCGATCCTCAGCTGTACCAGTCATTTAAATCAGGCGCCGGTAGTATGTCCTTTCATTCGCTAACATACACATACACCCTCTTGATTTGAGCCGATAACACACACACACACACACACACACACACACACACACACACACACACACACACACACACAATACAACACTTCTACACTACCACAGATTTTCACTACACCCGCTACTTATGGATTTGTTGGTGTAAGTTTGTATATGTAGGAGAGAGAGAGAGAGAGAGAGAGTTAGTTCAAAGGAAAGCAAACAGCAGTCTCGCTATTGGTCCTTAACGTGGCTGTTTGTGTGTGTGAGAGAGAGAGAGAGAGAGAGAGAGAGAGAGAGAGAGAGAGAGAGAAAGTAACTATACAGACAGTGGGTAGATAAGAAGGCAGAGAAAAATAGATAAAAAAGATAATCGGAAATCTCAGACGAATAAAAATCTACCCGGAAAGGGGATCGAACCTCAGGCCTGACAGACAGACTACCAAATAAAGAGAATTCTAAAGCAACCCCACGTCCACCTTTCATTTTCTGACAGTCCACCTCATACCCCTCCCCCCATACCCCTCCACAAGTACCAATACCTCTCCCCCATACCCCTCCGGCAATACCAATACCTCTCCCCATACCCCTCCGGCAATACAAATACCTCCCCCCATACCCCTCCCCCAGTACAAATACCCCTCCCCCATACCCCTCTCCCAATACTCCTCCATCAGTACTAATACCTCTTCCACATACCCCTCCATCAATCCCAATATCCCTCCCCCATACCCCTCTCCCAATACCAATACCCCTCCATCATGCCCCTCCACCATTACACAATACCCCTCCCCCCATACCCCTCCACCAATACCAGTACCCCTCCCCATATCCCCCACCAGTAACAATACCACTCCCCCATACTCCTCTCCCAATACCAATACCCCTCCTTCATACCCCTCCACCATTACCAATACCCCTCCCCCCATACCCCTCCACCACCAATACCAATACCCCTCCGTCATACCCCTCCACCAATACCAAAACCCCTCCCCCCATACCCCTCCACCACCAATACCAATACCCCTCCACCAATACCATTACCCCTCACACTATACGCCTCCCCCTAAGCCTATATCTCTTCCTCCATACCCCTCCCCAATACCCTTCACCCATTATGCCTCCCCTCATACCTACATATCTCTCCCCATACCCTTCCCCAATAACATTCACCCAGTACCCACCCCATACCCATAACTCTCCTCCTCTACCCCTCTCCAAAACGCCCCCTATGCCTACGCCTCTCCCCTCATTCCCCATGCCAATACCCCTCTCCCATACCCCTCCACTAATACCACTGCCCCTTCCCATTCCCGTTCCTATACCCCTCCTTACCAATACCTACACGCCACATATAACTCAAAATAAAAAATATTCTCTATCTCAAAATTTTATACAGACCTAACCAATGGTAAAAAAAAAAAAAAAAAACTGTACATCAATCTACCATATACTGACACAAAAAAATAATGTACTAATTCGGGTAGAGAAAAGTACTATATATAAGAAATTACTTAAACACATATACTTACAAGTGTAGAGAAAGTACACAAGAGATATAAAAGATAGATATTTAAATAGATATGCTCTGCTAATTAGGGTAGTGAGAATATATATACGAAGAAAATTAAAAATGAGTAATTATTTGCCTACATATATATACTAATTAGGGCAAGGGTAATAAACTAAAGATAATGGATGTAGGTAATTATTCTCACGGTGTCTGGCAAGGGCGGGGTAACCTTAGATGTTGGCTCCGTGGACTTACCTGTTCGGAGAGAGAAAGGCGTAATTAGTGAGTTACGCAGGTGAGATGAGAAGGTGGAGGTGAGAGATGAGAGGGACGCTGGAGGAGGGAAAGGGAGAGGGTAGAGACAGGAAGAGAAGGATTATGGAGAGAAGGGGGGAAAGGGAAAAAGGAGGGAGGAGGAGGAGGAAAGGGAGATAAGGGAAGAGGGAAAGGTATGGGCAGAGAGAGGGGGAGGAGAGGTGAGGGAGAAGGTAGAGAAAGGAAAAAAGGAGAGAGAGAGACAGAGAGAGAGACCAACTTTAATGTTCTTCACTTTAACATACAGCGCATGCCCGTGTAATCGTATGTATAAATAGATAGATAGATATCACATGAGAAAGTTTGTATCTGCGTTTTTAATTGATACTGTTCGCATACAGAAGATATTATACATACACATCAAAATTACGTATAGTGTAAAACAAAAGCACTTTCGGCCGGATTTGTGATTTTTAACGTGGGTCCAAGTTGGGCGGAAGCTGTTCTATCTTCAAAATAAACACAATTTAAGTATGTTAATATAATTTGAATGAGTTAATATAATTTTATAACTAACGACACTGATATTAAGACATATGACTATTTATACGTGGGAATACATACTCATATGCAAAGACGAGCACTCCAATGTCTGGGAATGAATATCATCATCATCAATATCATCATCATCATCATCATCATCATCAATATCATCATCATCATCATCATCATCACTACCTCCTTCACCACCACCGTCATCATTTTGCGTCATTCCACTTCGGGACTTTTTTTTCTTTTTTTTTCCCCTTCTCCACGTATACTTACTGGCTCTTAGTTTGCACCATCTCAGTTTTCTATATTTACGAACCTATCCTATTTCGTGCCTCTTCTTCACTTCCTTCGGCGGCGGCTGTATCTCTGAATGTGCATATTATTTGTCTTCACCATCACTCCTCTAATCTAAGCAGAGCATTTAAGAGTTTATAATGACTATACAAGGTGTCCCGTGAGATGTATTTAGAACTTAAGGATATTAAGCCTTGGAAATTGTAAGTAAAAAAATGCTATATGAATAAGGGTCCAAATCTCACCCGCTTGAGAGAAATTACAGATGAATTGTTATGTGATTATGAGAGACTGTATTTATCAGTAATTGTACACTGGATAAAAAAAAAAAAATCTTTATTCTTCCATCTTTACAACCTACAATCTTCCATCTTTCTATTTTGAAACAGTTGACGAAACATATGGAAATATTCTCCACTAAATACCCAAAATGCCGGGACCAACTGCTTCTACGCTCCTCATGGGGCAATGTGGGATTTGATGATGGATGATGGATGACATGAAGGACGGTTTTCATGCATCATGTAATGTATAATCAACCAGAAATAATCGCCTAAAGAATACGCGCGTTTGCAACAGCGCGCCAGACGATTTTATTCAGCTCACTTAAATACCCGCCACATTCACAGCGTTAACTACAGCTTACAATATTTCTCCTTCTAGCAGGTAGGAAAACAAGTGAGCGTGATTGATGTTTATGAAGGCAAGAAGGTGTATATACCGGTATATATAAATGGATGTTGGACTGTCGGTGATGTTAATACAGTATATAGGGTTTACGTGTGTTTATACAGATCTCCACAGACTTAATATACGGTGTTTGTGATTTGTGTGTTTTTTTGTGCATTCTCTCTCTCTCTCTCTCTCTCTCTCTCTCCTTCCTTCCTTCCTTCCTTCCTGCCATCTCTCCACTTCTTCCCTTCTCTCTATTCATCCTTCCCCACTCTTTAATCTTTCTCTCTTTCCCCTTCTGCTCCTTCCATTCCTGTCTCTACCGTCCCCATTTCCTCCCCCTTTCCTCCTCCAGCGTCTCTCTCATCTCCCGTTCCTCATCTCACCTGCGTAACTCACTAATTAAGCTTCTCTCTCTCCCAACAGGTAAGTCCACGCAGTCAACATCTATGGTTACCCCGACCCTCCCAGACACCGTGAGAATAATTACCTACATCTATTATATTTAATTACCCCTGCCCTAATTAGTATAAATATTAGTTTAAATAATTACCTGCCTCTAATCACTAACGTATTCTCGCTTCCCAAATTATCTTATATTATTTTGGTTCCATTTTGGGGGGATTTACAGGTCATTGAGGGGATTAGATAAAAAAAATAATTTGTGTTATTGAAAGGTTTATAATTTACCTAGACAGTAGTTGATTATATTTTGCTGTAGTACGGTCTATATTATTTTTATATCTATTTTTTTTTTTTTTTTACATATTGTCAATGGATGTGATATATAGGGGTGTAGGGATGGTTTGGGAGGGATGGGAAGGAGTTGAAATAATGGAGGAAGGTAACTCAGGTATTTTGTATGTTTTTCCCTCAATCGTAATTATTATACAGGTTCATGTTCCTCGTAAATGGATTTATGTTTTGAGGGTTTTGGAAACAGTGAAGAGAGTCAGATACACTTTTGGTACAATGTTGTGGCTAATTCACAGACATTCAGAAAACAGGTGTAGTTATTTTCATACAAGTATTGTCTTTCGTATTTGTATAGATAGATAGATATTGATTGACTGATTGACTGATTGATTGATAGACAGGTCGATGGATAGCTATTGTTGTGTGAATGAATTTGTACCTGTCAAATCAGCGAAGGGATTATATGAAATTTTTATAAAGTAAATAAACGTTGATCAATCAGTTACGACCAACAGCTGTAGTTAGTTAATTTTTGTACCACAGTAATGGTTACCCTGATCTCACTCCAGTATTCATTCTAATATTCATTTTAATATTCTCCATATGTTCTAGTATTTTTGTAATATTTATTCTAATAGTCTCTCTATCTTATTTTGCGCAGTATATATTTATTCATGAAGTTATAATTGAAGTTACTGTGTAGGTTACTTTTTCTGTGTTATTACGATATATTTGTGTTATTGGCTGACTGAGATTAATTTTATTTTTTTTTATTGAGCAGTTAAGTAAAATTGCGGTATATTATTGAAAAGTTGAATGTTATGTTGTCTGTCTGTCTTTTTTTGGGGGGGGCATCGTAATTAAATGTTATGTTGTATATGTCATTTTTTTTGCATCATAATTAGTGTGTTTGTATTTATGCTTCACACATACATTTCGATGGATGAGGGATTTTAGCTCAGTTTGAAAGGTGAATAATACATGAGTTATTTAGAGGTAGCTATAGACACGTATTTAATTTCTGGGTCTTTTTTTATAGCCATTTTTATTTTATTGCAAATTTCTCTATGCACATATATTCAGGGGTCGTGAAATTAACAGAGGGTTGGATGTAATTACTGAGAGGTTGACTATTACCATATCCTCAAAGTGGTTATAATTACCTTTTATTATTTTGTCAGGTAATCAGTCTGTGTTAAATGAGAGTTGGAAAATGGGTGATTATCTCAATTAAGACGGTGATGACTTAATTAATCCATTGTAGAAGGGATACCTGTAATCTGGTGTTTGGATTATTTTCTTTATTTAACTTCCTTTTCCTTCCACTGTTCATCTTGTTAAAAAAAATGGTGTTTATTTTGTTAATGTTTAACGTATATTTGCCACATTATCTACTATACTAAGGACTTATGAGTTAACCTAGAATACTGTCATTTAATTCTTGCCGCAGCTCCGTGTCACTTTGTTTGATTTTCACGTGTGGGTTTCCTGAAAAAAAAAAAAAAAAAAAAAGGGGGGGGTGAAGAAGAATTGTTATCGAATAATTTATCGTTGAACCTAAAGTTTTTTCTGATGATAACTTTTGTATTTTTGGTGTGTGTGTGTGTGTGTGTGTGTGTGTGTGTGTGTGTGTGTGTGTGTGTGTGTGTGTGTGTGTAAGTTTTGTCTTCCAGTTTCATACCATTTCCACTTTTATTATTCTACTGTTTTTCTGTGTTCTTTGTTATCGTTTCTCCTTTTTCCCTTCTCCCTACTCTTCCTCCTTCTTTCTTCCATCCTCCCCTCTTCTTCTTCCTCTCTCCTCCCTCCCCCAGTCGCCTCTCTCTCCCTCCTTTCCTGTCGCTCAGATTTCTTCTCTACCCTTCCCCCCCTCCCTCCTTCCCTCCCTCCAATCTCTTCTGATCTGTCTCCCTACCTCCCACTTGTGTCAGCTCCTGCCATCCTTCCCTCTCCCTCCTTCCTTTCTTCCTCTCTCTCTCTCTCTCTCTCTCTCTCTCTCTCTAGGATATCTTCCCAATCTCCAATCTCTGCTTCTTCCTTCCACCTCTCTTCCTCCTCCTCCATTTCTTTCCTCCCACCAGTCAGTGTTTCCTCCCCCCCCCTCTCTCTCTCTCTCTCTCTCTCTCTCTCTCTCTCTCCACTCACCAATCTTTACCCCTCTCCTCCTCCCCCTGCCTCCCCCCGCACCAACCCTCTTCCTTTCATTCTATTATCATTGTTAATTTGTGGATCCCATTATCTTACTTAGGTCATTAGTGTCATTACGAAGAAAACAACTAAGGGGGGAGAGGGGGAGAGAGAGAAATTGGAGGAGTGAGAGAAACTGGGGGAGAGATGGGGGGTAGAAAGAGGGAGGGGAAAAGTGAGGGTCGGGAAAAATGGGGGAGAGAGAGAGAGAGAGAGAGAGAGAGAGAGAGAGAGGAGTGAAATGTGTGTGGTGGGGAGAAGAGAGGGAGGAAATGGGAACTGTCATGTTACAAGGGGGGCAAGGGAGGAAGGGAGTGGAAGCAAGAGGGAGGAAGGGAGAGGAAGTGGGAGAAGGGGGTGAGAGAGGGAGGAAGTGAGAAGTGTAAGGAGGTTAAAAATGAGAGAGAGAGAGAGAGAGAGAGAGAGAGAGAGGGCACAAAGGCGGGGAACAAAGACAGACAAACAAAGGGACACAGAAAGAAGGCAACACAAACACTTGCTCAGACAGACAGACAGGCAGGACGACAGAGAAGTTTGTACACAGAGCCAGACAGCAAACAGGTGACAACAGAAACAGACAGACACAGACAGGAAGACAAATACACAAACAGTAGACAGAGCGGGAGACAGAATTACATAACTTACAAACGACAGAAGGCGCGATGTGAGACAGACATATAAAGCAAACACTGGAATAACACACACACACACACACACACACACACACACACACACACACACACACACACACACACACACACACACACACACAGAGGATGCAGAAACTGTGACACACAAAGACGACGCAGATACAAACCGAGGATAAAGAAAGACGAAATTAGAGAGACAGACAGACATACATTAAGGACAGAGTAAATCAGAGAGAGAAATGATACCTTTTATGGAAAAAGAAGCAATACCAAGGAGGGGAGAGAGAGAGAGAGAGAGAGAGAGAGAGAGAGAGAGAGAATCACCAAGTCTCCAACATAAACACTTACACTATATTCTTAGACTCTACATTAGCACCACCACCACAACAACAATACCCCAACAACAACAACAACAACAACAGCCATCAGGGAATCGTGCTTGTGAGTTTTATTTAGATCGTTGCCCTCCCCCTTGTTCACCACACCACACCTCACCACACCACACCACACCCACACCATACCACACTACAACACACCACACCCACACCATACCACACTGCATTACACTAAGCTACACCACACTCAGTTATACTACGACCATACGAAACCACACCACACCACACCACACCACACCACACCACACATTTCTTTATTGTAACCCAAGTTCATACCATCATAGTATAGTACAGTATATTTTACCCCCCCATCGTATACTAACCTTCATTACCACCAGCCCTGTCCTCTCCTCTATTCCACCACCACACCACATCTACCACAGTCACACCACATACTCATCACATTTCACTGCAACCACACACTCAGTACCCCTCACCACAACCACGCACTCATCACAGCCACTCTACACTTAACTCTCCTCACAACCACACCGCACAGACATTACTTTGATCTACAGCCTCACCACACACTCACCACCTTTCACCACATCGCTCACTCACCACACTCCACCACAGCCTCACCACACGTTGATCATTTGTCACCACCATCATTTTTTTCACCACCATCAGACGGCCACATCACATATTCATCACAAGCATACCGCATACTGATCATACCTCATCACAAGCACACCATATGCTCGTCACTTTTCACATCACAAAAAAAAAAAAACACCATCACAACACCACTATACGCCATTAGTCATACACACCACCACACTAGTATTAACACATCACACCAAACCACACACCACACCACTACACCACACCACACCACACCATAACACAACACAGCACCACAATACATCACACTACCACATACTCGTACACCACCACAAACACCACACCATCTCACACCACACCACCACAGACACCATAACCACCACACACCACACCGTCACACCAACTTCACACCCTTATGCCACTGTACCACACCCTCTCCCCTCACCCTTACTCTGTCTACCAAAAATCCACCTCTCTCTCTCTCTCTCTCTCTCTCTCTCTCTCTTCCCTCAGACCCTCACACCCCTCACGACCCAAGAGCCATGAGTTTCCCCTTCCTCTTCTCTCCCCTCTGAACTGTCTCCCCTCTTTTTTCTCTCTCTTTTTCCCCCTCTCTCTCTCCCCTCTCTTTTTTTTTCTTTCCTGTTGTCGTATCTGTTGTGAAATCGTTCCCACTTTGGTTAGTTGTCCTCCGTCCCCTCATTCTCAGGTGATATTTTCCTCTCACGCCATATTTCCCCTCATTTTCCTTTTACAAGATCTTTCATTTTCTTTCTTTTCCCTTTTTATCTACATACATTTAATCACTGCTCTCTACACTTTCTATATTTTCACTTTTTTCCTTCTGCCTGTTTCTGGCTTCCTTCTGGTCAGACTTTCTTCTTGTGATCTTTGTTCTTCTCCTTTCCCTCATTTTCACTTATCATTTTCACTTTTTTTTTGTCTTCTTAATCTATTTTCCTACTTTTTTCACTTATTTCCTTTTTCTTATTCACTTTTTCATCCTTCACTCTTTACCCTTTATTCTCAGTTGCCTGTCCACACTTATATCTCTTCCTTTTTTGTCATTCCTCACTTTCCTCGCTTCCAACGCCCTTTTCACTCTTCTTCCTTTCATTCTAATTATTTCACTGGTTTCTGTTCTTATTCTTAATCTCTGTTTCCCAGTCTTCATCTGTTTATTTCCGTTTCCTTATTATCACTTTTAAATTTTCCCTTTTCCTCTGTTTCTTCCTTTTTTTTCTTATTTTTCTTCATCCTCTGTCATTCTTAATTTCTCCTTCTACTTCCCCTCTCTACACAGGCGTTTGTTTATGCCCCTTGTTTCCCCTTCCACTTCCCCTCTCTCATTATCACACCCATTCTCTTACCCTCTCTTCATCGGACTGTCCTACCCTCATCGACCCTCCCATTCTTCCCTCATTTTTCCCCTTTTTTGTGCTTTCACCACTACCTTTCCCTTTTTTCCTGTCCCCATAGCCTTCCCCTTCTTTCCTGATTTCCCATTTCTTTACTGACCTATTTTCCTCCCCTCTTTTCCCCATTCTTCCCCATTTTTATCGCCCATTTTTAATACGATTCTTCTCCCCTCATCTCACTCTCCCCTCCATCGCTTCTGCCTCTTTTATTCCCCTCTCTTATTCCTGTATTTCCCATTCTCTTCATCCCTTTCACCTCTTCTCCCCTCTTCCTCCTCTCTCCTCTTTTCCCTTCTATTCACTTCAGTTCCTCCCTCTTCCACTTCGTTTCCCCTCTCAGCCCTTTTTATCGTCTTCTCTTCTCCCCTTATTTTCTCCTCTCCACATCTCCCCTTTTATTCACCTCACCTCCCCCTTTCTTTCCCCTCGCTTTCTCCCCTCGTCACCCCTTTCTTTATTAACAATGACCCCCCTCCCCCTACCCCCCTTCTCTATGGTGTCGGACGTGTAACAATAGCTCTCTCTCTCTCTCTCTCTCTCTCTCTCTCTCTCTCTCTCTCTCTCTCCTTTTATATTTCTCTCTTCTCGCTTTCCCTCATAATTCTCTTCTTCCTTCTTTCCGTTACTCATTCCTCCTTCCTTCTTCTCTTCCTTCCTTCATTCACCCATTTAGCCCTCCAAACTGGTCTTCCATCCGTCCCTCTTTCCTTCCTTCTTTCTTTTCTTCCTTCAGCCCTTCTTTCTTTCCTTCCATTTGTCCTTCGTTCCTTTCTGTCTTACTTTTTTCCTTTCTTCATTCAATCATTCGTTCATCTGAATCATTTGGGGGATTTTTTTTTCTTTATTCTCCTCCTCCTTCCCCTCCCACTCCTCCTCCTCCTCCTCCTCATCATCATCATCATCCTCATCATCATCATCATCATCATCATCATCATCATCATCATCCAACACTTCCACCTCCTCCTTTTCCCCACACCACCACCACCATCTCCTCCTCCTCCTCCTCCTCCTCCTCCTCCTCCTCCTCCTCCTCTTCCTCCTTCTCCTCCTGTTCACGCCTCCTACCGAGAGAATAATTGCGTGTCGGAGACGAAAAAGAATTGCAGTAACTCTGTGTGATTAGGCGAACCAGGCATGACTGGTGCTTAATTAGGCTGATGGGCAGGTAGAGAGAGAGAGAGAGAGAGAGAGAGAGAGAGACAGACAGACAGACAGACAGACAGACAGAGACAGAAACAGAGAGAGAGAATCGGGTCATTCACATAATAGGTCACCTGAACGTAGAAAAATGGAGAAAGACAGACAGGTAGACGGATATATTACTGATATGTAGGTAAATACGGGCGCGTAGCACCCGTCTGGCAGCAAACTCTCATCCCTTTTCTGTCCAACTCTCTAATGCAAGAGTTAACCGTTACTCCCAGTCTTTCATTCATGCAACAGGTCAGCTCTGGAACTGTCTCCCTCTGTCTGTATTTCCTCCTGCCTATGATCTCCAGTCTTTCAAACGCAGTGTGTCCAGGCATCTCAAAATGATCGGATCTTGAATTTGGCTCTCTATTGTATTTTGTTTTTCTCTTGGAGGGAACTGTTACTGCGGGCTCATGGCCTTTGGTTCCTTCTTCCTCGCATAAAAAAAAAAAAAAAAAAATAATGACAAGTAGATGCAGACAGATAGATAGAGACAGAGACGAAGATACAGATAAATGAACAGATCTGCAGACTAATACAAACAGATGAAGAGATAGAACAGGTCAAGTTTTAAAGTCTGGTCACCTAAGATAGATAGATAGATATAGATAGATGGATAGACAGACATAAAGGCTGAGAGATATATATAAGGAGAAATTAAACGACAGAGTGCGAAATACAGAATCATTAACCCCCGAGCCTGCCCATCATAGGTCATACCTGAGATCACCTGATTCCGGGTCATTAAGCGAGGTCAGCGTAATTACCTGAGTTATGCCATTAGCCCACCTGCTCATTATATATCCAAGGTATAATTAGGATTCGGGACAGAGGTTATTTACGTTATAATTGAGGGTAAGATGTGAAGTGGGGCCAATTATGTGAAGTTAGTGATGTTTTGGTTGATGGTGGAAGTGGTGGTGGTGAAAATGATGATGATGATGATGATGATGATGATGGTGGTGGTGGTGGTGGTGGTGGTATTTATTATGTGGTTAAGTGATATCATAAGTATATAAGCGTGTAGTGTTAATGATTCCTAGCCTCTTCAGTACGATGAGTCGCCCTTGAAGGAAAATAATATGGTGGCAGAACGAATAACACTAAAGAGAAATCCTACCTCTTTCTTCTCTCTCTCTCTCTCTCTCTCTCTCTCTCTCTCTCTCTCTCTCTCCATTTCCTCTTTCCCCATCCCTCTTCCCCTCTCCTCCCTTCCAATCATCGTCCTCTCTCTCTTCCTCTCTCCTTTCTCTTCTCTCCCCCTCCATCTCGGCCTTCCTCTCCTCGTGTTTCCTCCTCCTCATTCCCTCCTTCCTCCTCCCTACTTCATCTCTTCTTCCCCTCTCCTTCATCTTCCCATCTTCCCTCCTTCTTTCTCCCCCTTTCCTCCTTACATCTTCCTTTCTCCTTCTTCCTCCCTCCCTCCTCATCCCGGGCCTCCTCTCCTCCTTCTTTCAGCTTTCTGTGTCCCGCTGAGTTAGGGTCGACGTGGAATTTAAGTGTGATTCTCGTTTTCCCGAGCCATTGAGAGAGAGAGAGAGAGAGAGAGAGACAGACAGACAGACAGACAGACAGACAGACACAGACAAAAACGTGGTATAGAATAAAATGCTTGGAAATGAAAGACGAGATGAGAAAGAGAGAGAGAGAGAGAGAGAGAGAGAGAGAGAGAGAGAGAGACAGACAGACAGACAGACAGACAGACAGACAGACAGACATACAGACAGACAGAGACAGACAGACAGACAGAGACAGACAGACAGACAGAGACAAAAACGTGGTATAGAATAAAATGCTTGGAAATGAAAGACGAGATGAGAGAGAGAGAGAGAGAGACAGACAGACAGACAGACAGACAGAGACAAGACAGACAGACAGACAGACAGACAGACAGAGACAGACAGACAACAAAAACATGGTATAGAATAAAATGCTTGGAAAGACTGAGAGAGAGAGAGAGAGAGAGAGAGAGAGAGAGAGAGAAATTGCGAGGGCAGCGACCTGGAAATTCTCTATGGTTTAATTAGGTCACGAAAAATGGCCTGTCTCTTTCCATGAGAGAGAGAGAGAGAGAGAGAGAGAGAGAGAGAGAGAGAGAGAGAGAGAGAGAGAGAGAACCTTACAGAGTGGAAACAAGTGAAATTACATGAAAATACATAGCCACTGCACTCTCTTACATATCCTCCCTTTGGTATCAGAATGTGCACCCAGTGGACTGCAGGCTGAAATTACTCCCTGTAGCCCACCATCCTCCTTTCTCTGGGGATAGGGAGGGGGCTGAAGGACGTTTGTATAACCGGGCAGCTCCACCGCCCAGTTATATCAGTGCCACCACGTGAAGGCGTCCCTCTCCTGCACCATGTCGTCTTCGTTTGTAAAGACGCGCAACGTTTGCCTTATGTTCTGACCGGCGATGACGTCATGATGGGTTCATTACTATTATTATTATTATTATTATTATTATTATTATTATTATTATTATTATTCATTAATTACATCTCTCTCTCTCTCTCTCTCTCTCTCTCTCTCTCTCTCTCTCTGTCTCTCTCTCTCTCTCTCTTTCTCTGTCCCCTGACACTCCTATTTTCCATCCTCCCCTCACTTCCGTTCATCTCCCCTCTCTCTCATTTACATCTCATTTTCCCGTCTTTTTTAGCACCTACATTCCGCCCTTCCATTTTCGGTCCCTCTTCCCCTTTCCATTATTCCCTCTCTCCTTTCTTCTTTCCCCCTCCCCTTCCTTTCCTGTCTATCCCTCCCCTCTCTCTTCCTGTCTCTCTCTTCCTCTCCTTGCTCCTCTTTCCCCACATACATTTTTTTTTCTCCATTTCATCTTCACTTATGCAGTTTCTTTCCCTCTTTCCTCTCATCACTTTCGTCTGTTCATTTTCCTCTCCATCCTCCCATTTTCTGTTTACTCACTCTACGTCCTTTTTTTTCTCATTTCAGTCTCCCTAGTCTTCCTTTCTTCGTCCCTTTCACATTTTTCTTCCTTTTCTTCCTCCTTTCTTTTATCCCATCCGTTCATTCTTTCCTTGTCCTTTTCCCTTCTTTCTTTCCCACTTCCCATCCATCGCTCTCTCTCCCCATTCAGATCTCATCTCCCTCTTCGAATCGTCCCCATTCCCTTTCTTATCGTTCCAGCTGATCTTCTCCATCCACATCTTATCGTTCACTTGATCTTCTCCATTCAGATCCCTACCTTCCCTTTCTATCATCTTTCCATCTCACTTTCTTAACCCCATCTTTCCTCTCTATCTCATACTGATCTCTCCATTCTGAGTTTCCTCCATTCACATCTTTCCTCTCCCTCCTTTTCTGATTCCTCCATCCCTCTTTCTGCCTCCCTGCTTCCTCCCTGCTCCATACTGATCGTCTCCCCCTTTCTTCATTTCCCCTTCTGGATCCTCCCTCTCTCCATCCTGATTTCCCCCCATTTCAAAGTCTACATTTGGACATTTTCCTCTCCAATTTAATCGTTCCATCTCATTTTATTACCTCGACTTCTCCTTACCCCATTCTGATCTCCTCCTCCTCCTCCTCCTCCTCCTCCTCCAGTTTTGGTTTGTTTCCTCCTTTTCTTTCTTATTCTTCCCTCTCCATCTTCATCTCCCCGTTCTTATCTCCCCATTCTGATCTTCAACTTCCCCTTTATGATCGCTCCATCCCATTTCCCAATTACATCTTGATTCTCCTCCTCCTCCTCCTCCTCCTCCTTTCTGATTTCTCCTTCTCCTCTTTGATCATCTCCCCATTCTGTTCTCCCTTTTTTCTGTCTTTTCCCCATTCTGATATCTCCACTCTGCTTGCACCATACTAATCTCTCTCTCTCTCTCTCTCTCTCTCTCTCTCTCTCTCTCTCTCTCTCTCTCTCTCTCTCTCTCTCTAATCCATACCACAGTCTAATTATCTCTTCATCCCTCATCTCGATTCTAATCAACCATTTTTAGGTCTCCTCACACTAAGTCCTCCTTCTCTCTCTCTCTCTCTCTCTCTCTCTCTCTCTAGTAACAGCGATGATAGCAATAGTTTTAATTAGGGGGGGCGCGTCTTAACCCTTTATGCACCAAGTTTCCGGAACCCAAGGATTTTCGTGTCGGCATTAAGGCTAAGTCGGGGCTGAGAGAGAGAGAGAGAGAGAGAGAGAGAGAGAGAGAGAGAGAGAGACAGACAGACAGACAGACAGACAGACAGACAGAGGATATAACGAAGTCAAAATGATATAAAGAGAAACAGGAGACGGAAACGAGAGAGAGAGAGAGAGAGAGAGAGAGAGAGAGAGAGAGAGAGAGAGAGAGAGAGAGAGAGAGAAATGAGGAAGTCAAAATGGAAGGAAGAAAAATAGGAGACGAAAACGAGGAAGGAAGGAGATGGGAAGGAGACGAGAGGGACAGAAGGAAGGGATGGAGTGAGGCAGGGAGGAGAAGAAAAAAAAAAAGGCGGAGGAAAGGGAATGAAGCAGGAGGAATAAAGGAAGGCAGGAGGAAGGAAGGAAAAGCCAAGATAAGAAAAAAGGAATAACTTAGGAAAATTGAAGGAAGGGAAAAAGGAAGGAGGGAACGAAGAAAGGATTGAATGACTGAAGGAATGAAGGAACGAACGAACGAAAAAGGAAGGAAGGAAGGATGGAATGCTAGAGGAAGAAGAAAAGGAGGAGAGAAGAAAAGGAAGGAGGAGTGAGGGAAGGAGTAAGATACGAGACAAGAGGGAGGAAGCAGGAAGCGAGGCAGACAAGAGACGGAGGGAGGAAGGAAGGAGATAGGCAGGAGACAAGAGGAAGGAAGGGAAGGAGGAGGAAGGAAGGAATGTAGTGAAGATAAGGTGTGTGTGTGTGTGTGTGTGTGTGTGTGTGTGTGTGTGTGTGTGTGTGTGTGTGTGTGTAGGTGTACTGGGGCGACTATTTTCTGGTGTGAGTGAGAGGTGGGGAGAACGCGTGCATGCAGGACTAAAGGGAGACATAGAGGGGAAAGAAAGAAGGCAGGCAAAAATCTGATATGTCAACTGAGAGTGAGGGGGAAAGGTGAGGAGAGGGAGAGGGGGAAAGGGTGAGAGGGAAGCAAAGGGAATGTGAGAGGGGCGGTGAGAGGTGCGGACGGTGCAGTGGTGAGCGGAGAGGATGAGAGGGAAGGAAAATGAATGTGAAAGGGGCGGTGAGATGTGCAGACAGGGTGAAATGGTGAAGGTAGAGGGAAGGAGAGGGAATGTAAGAAATGTGGAGAGGGAGAGAGGGAAGGAGAGAAGAAAGGTGAGGAGAGTAGATGTGAGAGGAGAAAGTCAGGGGAGAGGGTGAAAAGTGAAGATGTGAAAAGTGAAGAAATAGAAGACTGGAGGAGACAGAATGTGGAGTGAGAGAGAGAGGAAGGGAGAGGTAAGGAGAAGTTAGGAGTGGGAAGGTGAGAGGGGAAAAAAGGGGTAGAGGAAAGGGAAAGAGGGAGGAAAGAGAAAGTGACAGAGGAAAGACTTTGAAGATTAGGAATATGAGAAGAGGAAGAGAGAAGAAAGGGGAGAAGAGGTAGAGAAAAGAGAGGGGAGAAGAGGTAGGGAGAAGAGAGAGGAGAAGAGAGAGGAATAAGTGAGGCATTGTGGAGGGGAGGGAGGTAGTAAATTAAGAGGACAAGAGGCAAAAGTTACAAAGGTGTGCAAAGGTGGTGAAGCAGAAATAAGGAAAGCAGGGAAGGAGTTAGGAGAAAGGGAAGTTTGAAGGGAGGAGTGAAGGAGGCAAGAGGGGGAAGGAAAGAGGAAGTGATGGAGCAGAAGGAAGTTTAGAGAAACGTAAAGAATGTGGGAGGCAAGAAAGGAAAGGAGGGGGTAAAGGAGGGAAGAGAGCAGAAGGAAGTTTGGAGGAGGGAGTGAGGAAGAAACGAGGACGAAGGTAGTAAGGCAGCAGGTGAGCAGGAGGTAGTAAACACATAGGCAGGAGTAGAGGGGAAAACGCAGGTAGGGTATTGAGGTAGGAGGCAGCACGAGGAGGGCAGGTGGAAGTGAGGCAGGTATTTAAGCAGAAGAAGGTAGGTAGAGGAGAGAAAGGGATGTAGGGAATGAGGTAGGAAAGAGCGAGGAAGGTAGGTAGGCAAGCAATGAAGCAGGAGACTGGAGGAAGGCGGGATGTGAAGCATAAGAAGGTAGGAAATGCATACGGTAAAAGCAGGCAGAGAGGTAGGAAGGTACTAGGATCAAGGTACACAGGTAATGAGGTAGGTTGGAAGGTAGTGAGACAGCAGGTATCAAAGTAATGAAGAAGCAGACGTGTAGGAAGCAGGTAGGTAGTGAGGCAGGTGGGTAAATAAGCAGGTAGGCAGAGAGGCAGGTACGTAAGGAAGAAGCAGACATGAAGGCAGGCAGGAAAGTAGGAAGATAGTGGAGCAGCAGACAAGAGGAAAGCAGGCAGGTAGGCAAGCAGGTAAAAAAGGTTGTGGAGCAGCAGACCGGGGAAAAGAAAGCAGGTGGTGAGGCAGGAGGAAGGCAGGTAGGCAGGGAAGAGGCAGGGCGAGGAGGGAGGGAGGGGAAAGGGAAGGTGCAACTATCGGTAAACAGACACAAGTTTCCCCGCTGCAGTTTTACCCTATATGCAACAAGTTTAGATTAAAATTCCGCCCTGTTATAGCTCGACTCCGGCCCGTGTTTTAATTAACTGCAAAAAAAGGAGCAAGGGAAGGGAAAGGTTGGAGGTGAGGGGGTTGGAGAGAAGGGGAGGGGGGGCAGGTATATACACACTGAGCTTTCGGGAACTAGGGATTCAGATTCGTGGTTTCGTTTGGAGGTTAGAAGTTTGACTGGAGATTCGAAGCTTTTTTTGGAGGCAAGGGAAGGAAGAGGGGAAAAGCTGGTGGCTGGGGGGGGGGGAGGTTGTATACACATGAAATTTGCGGGAACTAGGGATAAGGATTCGTAATTTCGTGTGGGAGTTCTAAGTTTGGCTGGAGATTCGAAGCTTTATTTGGGAGATGCGCAGTTTTTCATGGGGTTATTTTTCTGGAAGGGATTTTGAATTTTGTGTGGGGATCCGTAATGTCAGTAGCGATTCACGATTTTATTGGAAATTCGTAGTTTCATTTGGAATTCATAGTTTCACTGGGTGTTTCATAGTTTCATAACAGATTAGTCGTTTCACTGGGAGGATTCGAAGCTTCATAGGGAGAATCAGTAGTTTCATGGGGGATCGTATAGTTTCATGGGGATATTCTGTTTCACGGAGGAAGCCAGAATACAGGTGGATGTGAATGGAGGTCCTGGTTGAGTCTGTGATGGGGAAAATATTATGGAAAAGTGGGATGCTCCTTTTTATTGGTGTAGGGGAAACAGATGGAGGGCAAGGGATTCTTCTGGGATGAATGGAAGAGAAAGATATATATAAAACTCTCTCTCTCTCTCTCTCTCTCTCTCTCTCTCTCAGAGCAAGGGATTTTGTTGGGACCAGTGGGAGAGAAAGATATAAAACTCTCTCTCTCTCTCTCTCTCTCTCTCTCTCTCTCACACACACACACACACACACACAAACACACACACACACACACACACACACACACACACACACACACACACACACACACAATAAAACGGAATAGGTAGCTACTGGGAAGATCAGAATGAATGCTTTGTTTTTTCACCGAGCCAGATTGAAAACGTGGCATTTTGGTTTTCTGTCATGTACGTCAAACCGAAAGGAAGGAATGGAGGGTTTAAGAGGTACTGTGGTTTATTTTCTAATCCTAAACGAAATTGGGAGAATATACGTGTTTGCTTTGTTGGTTGTGTGGGAGGTAAAGCTGAGGGAGGGAGGTTTGGGAAGGGTACAAGTAAAGGAAATTCTCCGTCTTTTCCTATAAATGGAATGACGGCTGGAATAAAGAGACGGAGCATATAGAACAGAAGTTGAGTGGTTAGAAATGTTGACTTGTGTCCGAAAGAACGCGATTTCGATCCCAGGGTGGTGCTGCGAATAGCCTGAAGATTTGGATTTCTTTAAAACACTTTTCTAATCTTCTACAAGACCGACCTAGATGTTATTAAATCGTCCCCGTTATTAAGTAAAAACGCCCTTGCTAAAAACACCACATTAGTCCTGAATTAGACGGCCCTGTCACGTATTCAGTAGGGACAGTAGGTATTAGCGCCAAAGTGGTAATATATGAAGGTATGTGGCACACAGGGAACGGGCTTTCAGATCTATGCTCAGAATCGGACACTGAAAAATGAAACTGTGTGGGCGAGGGTGCATGCAACGGCGAAGAAGCATGCAAGGGCGAAGGTGCATGCAAGGGCACAGTTCCTGGTTGCCTGTTATTAAGTCTTTTCACTCCAAGGACGTATTTTTATTATCGCTGCTAACACCAAACGATTATACTCAGCTCAGAGGCGACATCTTACAGTGGGCGAATCAACGAAGCCTGTATCTAACCCTAAGTTTCGAGACGGCTACCCTAAGAAAAACAAAAACATCTACAAAAACATCTGGAAAGAGCAAAAATCTAATATACTATAGCACTAGCCGCGCGTGCGTGCGTGTGTGTGTGTGTGTGTGTGTGTGTGTGTGTGTGTGTGTGTGTGTGTGTGTTTTGGGCAGCCGAAACTTCACATTCAAATCGCACCAAAATTGGTACAAAAATTGCAAAAAAATCGCTGATGTGAAAAAAAAACTTGGTTCCATCACGATTGAAAAACTTTTACCATATTTAATGAGCGATCACATTTTGACTCAAAAACGCCGATCCAGGTACCTGGCATAGGATCTCCGTAGAGTTTTTTGCCCTTAGCTATAACTAAAATATATTATAGCAACGCGAGAGCCCTCCGCAGGAGCAAGTGCGAGGAGCCCGTAGGGCCCACGAGCACTTGTATAAATACTAAAACCGTCATCGGACTGAGGGGATTAAACTGTTATGAGTAATAAATATGATACGTTTCCCTGCCACGTTTAAGAGCTTTTTCACAGAGGAGGTAATGCAGGCAACATGATTTATTCTCAGCTCAAATACATAAATAAATAAATAAATCACACACACACACACACACACACACACACACACACACACACACACACACACACACACACACACAAATTTCTTCCCATCCCCCCACCCCCTACACTGTTTTTCCTCACCCACCACACACACATTTCTTCTCTCACCCCTCTCCTACTTACCCTCTCAAGCCCCTACATACACATTTCTTCCTCCTCTACCCCTACATCATTTTCTCCTCCCCCAAAAAAACACAGAGCTCTTCCCCTTCCTCCCCCCACACAGTTTCTCCCCCCTCACTCTCCCCTCCCCAATACACGTCCATTTCCTTTCCCCCTCGTACACATCCCCTCCCCGTCTCCTTCACCCCACACTAACATCTCTCTCCTCTCCCCCAATACCACCTACCTCCCTCGTCCCCCTCCCACGACCCCAGGGAGGCGTGTAGGTGTTCCCCTGGGCCCACTCCTCCTCTTCCGTTTTCCCTCTTCCCCTCCCTCCCTCCCCCTGCCTGGACCCCCTTATAGTGAGGTGAGGGTCGGCATCCCCCCCTCACCAGTGATATTAAACCACTCGAGGGAACACATACCTATAGCACCCCCTAACCCCCTTTCCAACTTCTAACCTCCTCCCCCTCCCCCTTTCCATTTCCCTCTCCTTTTGTAACTCTTCTTTTATCCTCCCCTACATATTTCTTCTCCCCCCCCCCTCCTTTCCCTTCTTTATCTTGCCTCCTTCATTTACCCTCCCCAGTTACCCCCACCCCCCACCCCCGTGCTTCTTCCCTCTTACCTTTGATTTCTACTCCCCCTCTCCTCGCTGCCTCCCCAAGTCTTCTTTCCGTTTCTTCTCCCCATTCAACTGCACCCGTATCATCTTTCGTCTCTCCTCTTCTCTCCTTTCTTTTTCTTACCTATCCTTCCCCTTCTTTCCTCTCTCTCTCTCTCTCTCTCTCTCTCTCTCTCTCTCTAATTTCGCCTCACCATTTCTCTCCTTCTCTTACTTTGAACA
>NC_137040.1:4205328-4225328 GCF_032717465.1 Coenobita brevimanus
GGGAGGGGAGGGACAAAGCCAGCCATATATACCCACATACCAACGATGCCAAACGCTGGATACGCAGTGGACAGGGAAAGAAAAGTAGGGGGAAGCAGGTCAGATAATAAAACACACACACACACACACACACACACACACACACACACACACACTCACTCTCTCTCTCTAATGCAACACCTGAGTACTCAAACGCAGAGGATGTGGTGGTGGTAGAGGGGGGGGCAAGGATGCAAGCCCTATTTACCTACTACATCAACAACTCTGCTCACCTCCTTTCCTGCCTTTGTGAGTGAGGAGGTAATATGTGGAGGTGTTAGACTAATTATACCGTGAACAGAAACCAACTGGGGCGAGGGGTGAGGGATGGGGAAGGGGGGTGAGGGAGCAGAGAGGTGTAGGGGAGGGAGAGTGTGGAAGCGAGGGATGAGGATGGAAAGATATAGATAGTATTAGAAGAGGATAGTCAGGTCATATGTGTGGGATTGGAGGGCGGATGGATAGGGATGTTGGGGATAAGGGGGTATAAAGGTGGGGTAGGGGTAATGGTGTATGGGGATGTGAGGATGGGCTTGTGTAGGAAGGGGGTAAAGGGTATGATGGGGGATGGGGAGGAGTGGAATGGAGGAGGAGGGCGCGTGGGAACTTGCTGATGGGGTTAGGAGGGTTAACCAAATCAGACGTGTGAAAATTTGGGAGAAATGGGGGAAGAGAGATGGTAGGCGAGGGGTACTTAAGGGGACTAGTTAAGGAAGGAGGGGGAGGACGTAAGGGAAAGGGTGTGGGAGAGGGGTAGGAGAGCAGACGAGCAAGTTCTGAGGAAGGGGATGAGATGGGAGAGGGATGGAAGGTTGTATGAGGGGTGTAGACGATATAAGTGAGCGGGTGTGGGAGGAGGGGCAAGGAGTAGGGGAGAGGTAGGAGTTTCTAGAAGATATACTGGAGAGAGTTAATGGGGTAGGGAACATGGGACTCTGATTAGTGAGGGAGGAGGGGAATGAGGATGTGAGACGTGTGCAATTCATCATAGCTCACTAGTTTGCAGGCGACCAAGTTCGACACAGTTTTTTCATGGCAAGCGCGAACCTAATTAAGCCAAAGTTTACACAGATCCAGCCAAATTCATCCCACCCAACTTGTAATGAAGTGCCTGGGGGGAAGGGTCAGGGGTGGAGGGAGCGGGGATCGAGAGGTCAGAAATGAGGTCGAATGGCTCAGAGGTGGGTGTTGGTAGGTCACAAATGAGGCTGGATAGTTTAGAGACGTGATGGTCTGTCGGAAATGGGGTGGATAGGTCAGAAATGGAGCTGGATAGGTCAGTTGGGTGTTGATAAAAATGGGGGTAGAAAGAGCAGAAATGGGTGCTGATAGTCAGATATGAGGGTGAAAAAGCAGAAATGGGTGTTGATTTGCGGGTGAAAAGAGCAGAAATGGGTGTTGATATGTGGGTGAAAAAAAGCAGAAATCGGTGCTAATATGCGGGTGAAAAGAGCAGAAATGGGTGTTGATAGGTCAGAAATGGGTGTTGAAGGGTCCGACATGGGGGATTGGCATGGAGATGAACAATCCATAGGAGAAATGCAGTGCCTAACTTTAAGTACCAAATTGAAAAAAGAAAGAAGTATATCTGTAAACTAACCTATGGCAGACGCAAAAATAAGAGAGGGTTGTCCTGCGATAAAAAAAAAAAAAACCATCTGGCGGGTGCAAGAGTATAACAGGTGCTGGAGAGGGACGCCTTCACGCGGTGGCACCAATATAACAGGCTGGTGGAGCTGCCTAGTTCTGTAAATGTCCCTCAACTCCCCTCCCCCCACAGTCCCCCGGAAAAGTAAAAATGGTAGACTGCGTGGAAAGGGCAACTTCAGTCTGCAGTTCACCTGGTTCTCGTGCAGATGAGCTTGGAGCTATAAAAACAATAAAAACAATAACAACGGAATTATAACAAAAAAAAAAAAAAAAAACACGGGCCCAAACTAAGCTAAATAAAAATGATGGTAGCAAGAAGGAACTGACCCCTTCACTACGATGATGCACTTCAGTAATGCTTTCTTCCTGTTGCCAGATATTTCATGCAACAAAGAACTCCCGAAGAAGCAAAAGGACAGATAAAAGCTGTGTGTAATCTCATCTGAGTCTTAAAAGTCAATCTCAGTGTAGAGAAAATTGTCTCAAAAAAGCATGAAAAAATCCATGTAATCGGATGGATGGAAGGGGTGAAAGATGTACCGTAGAAAGGAACTAGATTAGGTACCATTGGGGCCTTTCAGTAACTGTCCTTGGTGTGGTGTGATGTGGTGTGGTGTGAAAGGGTTGTGCGGTGTGGTGTGGTGTGTGCGAAGGTGATTTTGTGTAATGTGGTGTGGGATGGTGATTTGGTGTGGTATAGTGTGGTGTGGCGTGAGAGGGTTGTGCGGTGTGGTGTGGGAGGGTGATTTTGTGTGATGCGGTATTGGGGGGGTGATTTTGTGTGATGTGGTGTTGGGGGGGTGATTTTGTGTGATGTGGTGTGGGAGGGTGATTTTGTGTGGTGCGGTGTGGGAGTGTGATGTTGTGTGGTGTGGTATGAAAGGATGATTGTGTGTGGTGTGGTGTGGTAGGGTGACTGTGTGTGGTGTGGTGTGGGAGGGTGATTTTGTGTGGTGTGCTGTGGGAGGGTGATTTTGTGTGCTGTGCTGTGGGAGGGTGATTCGGTGTGGTGTGCGTGTGTGTGCTTTTGTGTGGTGTAGTGTTGTGTGGCTTTCGTTAAAAAATTGATTAAGTCCACAAAAGTCAAGCACCTCGCATCCAAAAATCCCTAGTGAGAGCCAGACGGACAGAGCCACGATCAGAGAAGCTCCCGCATCTAATAAAAATCAGATAAGCCTTGCATGAACGAAGAGGGTCTGAAGTGGAAGGAGTGGAGGATGAAGGAGGAGTGAAGTGGAGTGAAGTGTTTGTCTGCGAGGGTGGTGAAAGAGAGAGGGGATGGAGGAGGAGGTGAAGAGGATGGGTAATTAGGGAAATGGGTCTGTAATTAGTGGTGAAATGGGACTGTAATTAGCGACTGGTGATGATCGTTAAGTAGGGATGGTGATGGATCTCTGTGTTATATCAATTTATTTTCTCATACTGATGGTGGGTAGTTTGATAAGTATATATTAATAATAATAATAACCATTTCCATAAAATAATAATAATAATAACAATAATGATGATGATGACTGATGACAATAACAGTAATAATAATAATAATAATTACAATTACGACACCATCATCATCAATAGATAACCATCCTAATTATCATCATCATCATCATCATCATCATCATCATCATCATCACCATCATCATCATCCCAAATTCCACAAAACCTGGTAGTAATTAAATTCAAAAACAAAAAAGAAAACACACCTAGAACCGCAACACAAAATTCAAACTTTCGACATTTTAGCTCCACCTCACAAACAAACTATACCTACTCCTCCACATATATTTATTTTAGTTACACTTAATCTTATATTTATTTTAGCTAGATTTAATTCACCTATATATCAAAATCTCTCCCCTGTCCTTCCTCCCCGCACGGTACTCCAGACTCTCACACCCCGAGCAAGGCGTCTAAAGGGAGTGGAGTCTAAGCCTTGGAGTTGATTTCGTAGCGGGGAAGGGAATGGAACTGGGGTGTCTCAATGGCTTGCCCCTTAAGAGTCGCGTTTCTGGGTGGAGGAACGTAGAGGAGGTGGGGGGAGGGAGAATGGGATTGGTGGTGTCAGCAGTAAAGAGAGATACATACAAACATATATACATACATACACAGTTAGAAAGAGGGAAGGTATTGCAGTCAGGAAAAGTATTGTTGCTAGAATTAAAGATATAGATAGACAGGCAATTATAGAGATAGATAAATAGATAGAAAGACAGAACGACAGACAGATATACAATTACAAATCGAACATAGAGAAACGATACCGCATTAATAATAAATTGTGACAATCCATACAAGAACCACTGCTCTCTCCTTCCCTCTCTCTCTCTCTCTCTCTCTCTCTCTCTCTCTCTCTCTCTCTCTCTCTCTCTCTCTCTCTCATCGACCACCATCCCCCAACTTTCCGATTTCAGTCAAAGTACAGAGGCAGGGCAGAAAGCAATCCAGGCTCTAGAAATCCATACCCCACAAAGACACTGCCCAACAAAGAAACAGCGGGGAAGCACAAGGACACAGAGAACGACAAAGAAACCAGGAGTGACAAAGAAACCGTGGAGAGACAAAGAAGGATGGATGAGGCGAGGCAGATCAACACGGCAGGATAATGTCAAAGAAGTTACGCCATGATCCTGAACTGAATTATACAACATAGGGGACAAGACAGATGATGGAGATATGAAGGAGATATGATGGAGACACAGATGATGGAGATATGATGGAGATGCAGATGAAGGAGATACAAATAGATGAATGGCAGTATGATAGATAAGGAATATAATGGCTGACAGATAATGGAAGGGGACATCAAAGAAATTACCAGCCATTAAGGAAGTATTTCAGACACATCCCTGAACAACACACACACACACACACACACACACACACACACACACACACACACACACACACACACACACACACACACACACACAAACCCTACCAGAAGAAATCGAAAAACTGAAAACAAACTCTCCAAATCGCACAGAAGAAACAAAAACCCAGAAACCAGTCAGACCCAAAACCTCACAATAAACCTACACACATCAAAATAAAAACAAACCCCCAAATCTCAGAAGAAAATAATAAGAAACCAAAATCCCACAGACATCTCCCTTAAAAAAAAAAACATAAGAAAAAACACTGACATCCAGCAAAACCAAAAACGATAGGGAAAAAACCGTAACCTCAAAAAATAAATAATAAAAATGTTAAAAAAAACGAGTAACCCAGAAAACCCACAAACCTCATGGGAAAAAATTACCTCAAAAGAAACCCCCTCAAAAAAAAAAACATTAATTCCCAAACCCGACGAAAAAAAAAAAGAAAAACAAAATCCCACAGACCTCGAACAAATCCTCCAACCTCAGAAGAAACCAGGAACCCCCAAAGAAACCAAAAAAAGCAGAGAACAGAAACCTCCAACAGACCCAGAAACCCCACAAAGAAATCGATAGCCTCAAAAAGAAAGGCCCAAAGAAATTAAAATGAAAGAGAGAGAGAGAGAGAGAGAGAGAGAGAGAGAGAGAGAGAGATGGATTGACACCAGGCGAGCCATTCTAATCAGCGCTGGGTGTTTTCATCATCCCGGAGTAGGAAAAAAAAAAGAGGAAAAAAGGAAAATGAAAAAAAAAAAAAGAGAGAGAGAGAGTTGGCAAGAGCGATCATTGGGGACTGTTTTTGTTTTTGTTGTTGTGGTGGTGAAGGAGGGAAGAATGGGTGGAGGGAGGAAAGGAGGAGAAAGGGAAAAGGAGGGAAAAGAATAGGGAGGGAATGGGTCTGAGGAAAGGAGGGGTAAAGGGGCAGGAATGGTGAGAGGAAACAGAGATTAGAGGGAAAAGGAATAGGAAGGAAAGAGCGAGGGTGGGTACAGAAAGGGAGAAGAAAATGAGAATAGAGAGAGGGAGAGAAGGGAGAAAAATGAGACACAAGGTTAGAGGGAGACGGGAGAAGGAAAGGAGGAGAGGGGAAAGAGTATTGTGAATGGGATAAGAAAGAATAGGAAAAGGATAGTGCCAGTAAGATGGAGGAAGAAGACGAAGAAGGGAGGAGAAAGAGAGAGAGGGAGAAGAAAGGTTAAGATGAGAGAGAGAGGAGGAGGGCTGGAGAAGAAGAAGGGAGAGAGAAGAATGGCAAAAGGCAGTACGTGAAGGGTGAGGGATGATGAGAGGGAGGGAGAGAAGAATAGAGAGAGGGAAGAAAGGAGGAAGAGAGGAAATGAGGGGAGGAAGAGGCTAGTGTAAAGAGGAAGGTGGGTGGAAGGAGGGGGAAGGGGGAAATGAGAGATGATGATGATGATGATGATGATGGAGTGTGTGTGTGTGTGTGTGTGTGTGTGTGTGTGTGTGTGTGTGTGTGTGTGTGTGTGTGTAGGAAGGATCTGATGGAGGATAAGAAGGAATAATTGAGTGGAAGAGATTGCCAAGGAGAGAGAGAGAGAGAGAGAGAGAGAGAGAGAATCAACGGAAGTCAGAAAAGATAAAAGCTCCCCACACGCACACACACACACACACACACACACACACACACACACACACACACACACACAATGTCAACTCCTATCGGGGTGTTTTGTCTCTCTTGCAATATTCGGTCCGCTCACAAAAGACGCTATTGTTGCCGAAAGAGACGAAGGGACGAAAATGAAGACAATGGGTAAAGAAAAGAAAAAGAAAAGGGAGATTGAAAGGGGGAGAAGGGGAGGGTCAGCATTAGGGAGCCAATCACAGGGGCTTAGATGGCGCTGTTTTGAAAGGGATAAATAAAGGGGGAGATGGGGTGAAGAAGGGAGAAAAGAAAAGGGGAGATACGGTAAAATGGGGAGAAGAGGGGAGAAAAGAAAGGGGGGGTGGGGTGAAATGGAGTGAAAAGAAGTGGGTGAAGAAGGGAGAGAGAGAGAGAGAGAGAGAGAGAGAGGAAAGAAATGGATGAAGGGAGGAAAATGGAGTAAAGAAAAATGAAAAAAAAAAAGAGGGAATGAGGTGGAAAGATTTGGGATGAAGAATGGAGAAATGAAAAGGGGGGATGAGAGGAAAGAATGTAGGTGAAGACGGGAAAAAAGGGGAGTGAAGGGAGACAAGAAATGGGGAGAAGGGAGAAAAAAAAGATGATGGAAGAAAAAGAGTGAAGGGAGAAAAAGGGGAGGGAGGAAGAAAAATGGATGAAGGGAGAAAAAAGGGGTGAAGAAGGGAGAAAAGAAAAGGGGTGAAGAAGGGAGAAAAGAAAAGGGGTGAAGAAGGGAGAAGTGGGGTGATGGGAGAAGTAAAATGGGGATGCTGAAGGGAAGAATGGGGAGAGGAAGGAAAGAAGTGAAGGTGGATGACGAAGGATGGTGAAACGAAAGGGTTAAGAGAGGGTAAAAAAAAAAAGGTGAAAAGAAATGGAGAGAAAGGTGAGGGAGAAAGGATGAAGGGGTGAGAAGAAGAGGTGAGAAGGGAAGAAATATGGCGAAGGGAGAGGAAAAAAGGGAGCAAAACGTTGAGGAAGAAAGGAAGAGACGAAGAGGAAGAAAAGAACGAACGAAGGAGCACAGGAAGAAGGAAAAGGAGAGAAGGGGGGGAAATAGAACGGGAAGGAGAGAGAGGGTTGAGGAAGGAAAGGGATGGAGAGGAAGGAACTGAAGAAGGGAGGCTAAGGTGAGAGGTGAAGGAGGGTGAAAAGGGTGAAAGGAGGATGAAAAGGAAAAGAGGAAAATAATTTGGATTGAGGATTTCTTAAGACGCTGATAGGAAAAGAAGGGATTATAAGAAACTGACACGGACGATTGGGAGGGGAGGGATTACAATGAAAAAAAAAAAATCCTATATGGCTTTGGAGATTTCGTAAACCCTTTTTCTTAGCGATTTATTCAGCACAGTAACCTACATATATATTAAGTCGACGTTAAACGGTATAAACAGCACAAAGAATCGAGAGGTGTAATAAAGAAAATAAATCGCTTAGGAATAGGTGCAACGTGTCTTCTATCCCACTTAGAAAACGAAATAAAAATCTACGGACTCGGCATCGAAAAAATGGGGAAATGAATGAAACGAAAGAAAGAAGGGAGAGAGAGAGAGGACAGAAAAAATAAGGAAAACAGCATAACAGGGATTCAGATAACTGAAAGGGAGAGAGACTTGAGTGAGGGGAAGAGAGGGAAGTTTTAAAGTGAGGGGAGCAAAGCACAAGAGGGAGCTAAAGGGAATACAGTTAGGGGAAGAGGTAAGTGAGGGGAAGGGGTGAAAGAGGGGAGGCGGGAGGGGAACCAAGAGAAGGGAGCTAAGTAAAGGAAGGAGAGTGAGGGGAGAGGCTAGAGTGAGGGGAGAGGAGTAAAGTGAGGGGAGAGTTATAGTGAGGGGATTAAAGTAAGGGGTCAGTTTTAAAAAGGAACCAAGTAAGGGGAGAAGAGTAAGGGAACGAGGTGCAGTGAAGGGGAGAGACGGAAAGGGTGAGAGTCAAGGGAAGAGATGGAGTGAGGGGAGAAAGAGTGAGGAGAGCAGAATGATGGGAGAAAGAATGAGGAGAGCAGAATGATGGGAGAAAGAGTGAGGAGAGCAGAGTGAGGGGAAGGGTGGAGAACGAGGAATACATGAGGGGAAAGGCTGGAGTGAGGGGAAAGGATGTAGAGTGAGGGGAAGAGCTTAAACGAGAAAAACAGAGTAAGGGGGAAGGGCTAGAGTGAGGGGAACAGTATAAGGGGAAGGATGAGGGGTGTGGGGTCCCTGGTGGCTGACGTCCATCATTATTTGTCTGTGGGAGGAGTGAGGGGAGAGTGGCGAGGGGAAACATTAGCATATATATTCCCCTCTGCTACCGCTTCTAGTGTGCTGGGATTAGGAGGCTCCCACGGCTTTCTCTCTCTCTCTCTCTCTCTCTCTCTCTCTCTCTCTCTCTCTCCCCCCCCCCCTCTCTCTCTCTCTCTCTCTCTCTCAATTTAGATAAGTAGGTATAGACAGATAATTAGACAGCTACATGGAAAAGAAAAATGACCACAAGGCACACACACACACACACACACACACACACACACACACACACACACACACACACACACACACACACACACACAAGATATCCCCCTCTCCCCTCTCTCTCTCTCTCTCTCTCTCTCTCTCTCTCTCTCTTCACACCCAAAAAATAATGATGAATTGTTGAATTTCCTTAACTGACAGACACTAAGGATGGATGGCAACTATTACGAAAGGGAGGGGAGGGGAGGGAAGGGGGATTGTAAGGGAGAGGGGAGGGGTGGTTTGAGTGGGAGGAAGGGGAGGTTTAGAGGGGGAGAGAAGGACGGGGTGGGAAGGGGATTTTTAGAGGAGGTAATGGGGATGGGAGAAAAGGGGGGTTTAGAGGAAGCAGAGAGGCTGGGGAGGAGTGGGGAGGTCAGATGAGGCAGGAGGATGTGGGGAGAGAACGCAGCGTGGGGGGGGGGGGTGAAATGAAGTGGAGATGAACGCTGGTGAGATATTGGATTATATAGACTCTCTCTCTCTCTCTCACATCTATCCCTCTACACTCTCTCTCACTCACAATCTCTCACATATTCATGGTCTGTTACACTCCAACACCCTTCCCCTTTCACAAGCTGACGAGAGAGAGAGAGAGAGAGAGAGAGAGAGAGAGTAACCTATAACGAAAAGTCAAAGTTACACAAGAAAAAAAAACTGACAAAGACAACAAAACAAACACGAAGAGCAAATCAGTACCTAAAAACAGGAGAAATAATCAAACAGATAAACAGCACTTCTAAAAAACACGCCAACGAACAAACAAGAAAAACAAAACACAAGGAAACTCACACAAGAGCACACGGAACTGGCACTGGGACAAGCACATACACACACACACACACACACACACACACACACACACACACACACACACACACACACACAGACCCAACAAACATGTGGACTGAGGCACTTTCAAGCACCGGCTGGGCAGAAAGGGGGGGGAGAAGGGGGGGACGGGAAGGGGAAGGGGGTATATGGGGGGGGAGGGAAAAGAGAGGAGAAGCGGGGAGGAGAAGGGCACTTAGGAAGAGGAAGAGGAACTGAGGCATGAAGGAGGAGGGGAAGGGAGAGAACTGAGAGAGAGACGTCTGGGTGTGAAGGAAAGAAGAGGAAGGAAAGAAGGAAGGAAGGAAGAGAAAGAAGGAAGAAAAGGGAAAAAAATGAAGACTGTGTACTAAAAACAAGCTTATTTTTCCTTCCTTTTCAGGCTATAGTCCTGTTGCCTTAACTTGGCCCAAATTTACTATCCTGTTGAAGCTCATTAACAGAGAAAGACAGTACTGAGGCTCTACATACATCCTCGTCACAGCACTTCTTCGTGACTAGCATCTGATTCTAGCGGTAATCTGTTGACCATACGTCGACTCTATATTCTTTTCTCAGCACTTCTTCGTGACTAGCATCTCATTCTGGCGGTAATCTCTCTTCTGCAACTCAGTGTTCAAGATGGGGATTCACCAGTTTTAGGCCAAGTTAGAGTGAAAGGAGTATAGCAGAACTGGACATGAACCCAATGACGGAAACTGGAAATATTAAGTGAAAAAAAAAAAGAAAAATTGTCGTGGGGACGGCTCAGTCTGCTGGTGTGGGTGTGGCAGTGGGTGTAGGAAATGAATAAATGGTGCAGGATGGAGATCGATAACGCTGACGGAGCTGGCACACACACACACACACACACACACACACACACACACACACACACACACACACACACAGAACACTTACACCGACATACGCACACAAACCCTCAAAACACATACACAGATTTATGCGCACACAGACATTCAATATATACGACTGTCATGAAACGCACACACGCGCACATAAACTTGGCCACAAAGTCAAAATGAAGAGACAAAATGCTGAAGCAAATATCCGAGGGAGAGGGTGTGAGCTGTCTCTCTCTCTCTCTCTTTCTCTCTCTCTCTCTCTCTCTCTCTCTCTCTCTCTCTCTCTCTCTCTCTAGTGCGTATGTTTTTTCCTTCCTTTTCAACTTCCTTCCTCATTCCTTGTCCCTTTCTCTTTCCCTCTCCTCCCTTTTTTCCTTCTCCCTTTCTCCCCTTCCTCTTCCTGCCTTTCGATCCCCCTTATTTCCTCCTTCCCATTGTATTTCCTGTTCATTCATTCCTCCTCCTCCTCCTCCTCCTCCTCCTCCTCCTCCTCCTCCTCCTCCTCCTCCTCCTCCTCCTCCTCCTCCTCCAATGGTGGTCATATTCAGAGTGGAAATATCTTCATAATGAAAAACTTGAGAACAATGCACTGTGCTCTGCTAATGGGAGGGAGGCAGGGAGGGAGGGAGAAAGGAGGGAGGGAGGGAGGCAAAAGAAGGGAGAAGGGAAGAGGGTGAAGAATGGGAAGGAAAGAGGGGAAGGGACTGAGAGAAAAGGGAGAAGATAGAGGGGAGGAAGGGAGGGAGGGAAAGAAGGGAGAGGCACAGAAAGAAAACAAAGGAGGAAAGAAGATGAAGAAAGACGGAAGGGAGGGAGGCAAAGAGGTCTGAGGCATGGAGGGAAGAGAAAGGAAGAGGGGAGTGGGTAAGGAAAGAAAGAAAAAGGGTTGAATAAAGAAAGAGAGAGAAAGAGAGAGAGAGACTGTAGGGAGAAGGTAGAATGGAGGGGAGGGGAGGGGAGGGGAAGGGAGACGAAAGGAAAGGAAAGGGTAGAGGGTCAGAGCAGAGAAGAAAGGAAGGGGGAAGAAGGTGAAGGAGGAAAGGAGCGAGAGAGAGAGAGAGAGAGAGAGAGAGAGAGGGAGGTGAAATGCTTTGTGCTAAGTCCTGAGCTCTTGTGAGAATTAACGTGTGAGATATTAAGTGCATGAGAGAGAGAGAGAGAGAGAGAGAGAGAGACTTAAGTAGGTACTATGGTACTGTACACTAAATCTCTCTCTCTCTCCAACACCCCTCCTCCTCTTCTAACCCCTAGAGCAACAAATTCTATTCTCTCTCTTCTCTCTCACTTTCCTCTTTATTTCCCACTTCCCTCGCTTCTCTCCCCCCTCTCCCACTTCTCTCCCTCTTTATTTTCTTCTCCCCCACTTCCCACACTTCTGTCCTTCTTCCCTCCCTTCTCTCCCTCTTCCCTCTCGTCTCTTCTCTTCCCTCTCTTCTATCCCACTTTCTTTTTTCATCACTTTCATCTACACACTCTTCCTCTTCCCTCTTTTCCCTCTCATTTGTCTCTCCTCTCACCTTTCCCCCCCCCTCTCTCTCTCTCTCTCTCTCTCTCTCTCTCTCGTAACATTCTCCTCTCGCCCATCCCACTTCCCTCCCTCCCCCTCCTCTTTCCATATCTTGGTCCTTTCTATGCACCTTCCCTCCAGGCTCTCTCTCTCTCTCTCTCTCTCTCTCTCTCTCTCTCTCTCTCTCTCTCTCTCTCTCACACACACACACACACACACACACACACACACACACACACACACACGTCTCCAGCCCTCCACTCTCCCTACCCAACCCTTCCCCCATACCCCACTCTCTTTTCCTTTCTCTTTTTCCCTCCCCCCTCTTCATTCCTCAACCCCCTCCCCCCACATGCACCCTGTCTCCACCCCATGTTTTAGTCCAATCCCTCCCTCCCCTTCCCTCAAATCTTTCCCCACCTCTAACTCCTCCTCCTCCTCCCCTCCCTTTCCTCCCTCCCATCTCTGCCTCCACCTCCTCCCCATATCTCAACTCCCCCCTTGCCCGCTGTCTTCACCCCTTATGTTTAGGTCCATTTTCCACTTCACCCTCCAACTCCTCCCCAATCTCTCCTCCCCAGTTTCTCCCACTCCTCCCCATCTCCCCTCCCCTCCCTCTCCCCAATTCCTCAACTCTCCCACACGCCGTCTTCATCCTTCATGTTTCAGTCCAACCCCTCCCTTCTCCCTCTCTCCATCCTACCCATCCCCCTCTCTCTTACACCCCCCTTGCCATATTCTCCCCCTTCCTTTCTTTCCTCCCAATTCTTCACACTTTCCTCCCATACCTCTTACTCTCCCTTTCTCTCTTTTCTCCCCCTGCATCCCCATAATCCCACGTCTATACTGTTTCCCTTCACCCACCCCACACTACTCACCCCTCTCACACCCCCTCTCTCACCCCCCTCTATATTCCTCTCTTTCCCTCCCTCCATCTCTTTCCTCACAACCAACTCTTCCCTTCCTTTCTCAACCTCTCCCCCTCTCCTCCCTATCTTCATCCCCTCACCTCTTCACCCCCACTCCTCCCTTTCCTTCCCTTTCTCTCCCTCTCACTTCCCCACCTTCCCCCTTTCCACCACCATCTTGTCCCCTCTCCTCCCCTCCCTTCCGCCTCCTACCACCACCTCACCTCCCCTCCCTTCCCTCCCCTTCTCTCCCCTCCCATTCCCTTCCCTCCCCTCCACTCCCCACAAATAAAGCACCAGCCACTCCACCTTCACGCTGAATTGTGCTCTCAAAACCTCCATTACACCTCTCAGTCCCCCCTCCCCTCACTCCCTTCTCCCCTCACTCCCCCCTTCTCCCCTCACTCTTCCCCTCCCCTCGCCTTCCCACTCCTCTCGTCCCTTTTCTCCACCTTCTCTTCTCGTCTTCCTTCATCCTCCTTCACTCACTTTTTGTTCCACCTCTCTCTCTCTCTCTCTCTCTCTCTCTCTCTCTCTCTCTCTCTCTCTCTCTCTCTCTCTCTCAAATAAAGCAACAAGCACCTTACCCCATGCTGAATTGTGCCTTGAAAACCTCCATTAAAACTTTCCCAGAAGGGGGGGAAGGGGGGGTGGGGGTAACTCGAAAATGGAGGCTTTCAATGTGGCGAGGGATATATGCCTTAGCTCCCACACTTCATCTCTCTCTCTCTCTCTCTCTCTCTCTCTCTCTCTCTCTCTCTCTCTCTCTCTCTCTCTCTCACTGATTTGCTTTTCCCATGTACATTATATTTCTGCTGAGAGAGAGAGAGAGAGAGAGAGAGAGAGAGAGAGTTAAAGCAAAAAGTGAGAAAATATGAATTATTTGACAGACAGAAAGACAGAAAAACAGACAGATAGACAGAGACAGAAATGGATGAGATCAGGGACAAACAGACTAACAGAGGGAGACAAAGAGTGATAAATAAAGTGCCATACATTAGGAAAACAAACAAACAAAGGAAGGAAGAAAGGAGGACAGATAGACAGACGGACAGGTGCACAGACTGGCAGATAGATATACAGATAGACATATGGATAGATAGCCACAGATAAAGGGATTAGCTAGATAGATAGACATATGGATAGATAGACAGATTAGCTAGATAGATAGACACATGGAAAGACTCAGACAGATAAGCTAAAGATGCAAATAAACAGACAGATAGGCAGACATAGATAAGCAGGTAGACAGAGATATACAGGTAGACAGACAGACAGACATAGGTATCCACATAGGTAAATAAAAAGCGAAAAACAACAGAAAAATAGAAAAGAAAAAAAAAAAGAGCTAGGTGTCCAATCCATACTCTTGTCCACTTTTCCCTGCGCCTCTTATTAGCATATTTTTTATTAGTGCAATACGCGTGTACGTAATCAGGCCCCCGTATTATACTGTTTGATGCCGCCCTAATTAATTTCACTAATCAGGCACCCCAAATACCTACACACACACACACGAATACGCACACGGTTGCTGATTTACATGTGTGCGTTCTCGTCATACCATTTTGTATTATGGGTTTTGTCATTATTGTTTCTCTCTCTCTCTCTCTCTCTCTCTCTCTCTTCACGACAAGGAGTCTCAGCTAACCCTTAAGAAAACCGTAAGGAGCCAACAAGAAGAGAAGTGATAATAGATAGAATAGATAATAAACTGATAAAACAGATAACAATAATGTAAATAATAGACAGAATTGTTAATAAATAGAACCGATAACAGATAGAACAGATAGACAGAATAAATAACAGAACAGATAATAGAACAGATAATAGAATAGATAGAACAGACAAGATATAACAGATAAAATAGAGAATAGATACCTGAATAGATAATAGATGGTGTCGTATGGGGGGTGGGGGAGTCGAGGAGGCCTTTTTTAACACCTTCACTCCTGGGGGGGTTTATAATGCAATCGTCTGCAGCTACCAAGAATTTAAAGCCTATCCTGAGGTGTAAAAAATCGTCCGGAGGTATTTTACAGGTATCCAAAGGTGTACAAAAATCGTCCGGAGGTAATTTACATGTATCCTGATGTGTAAAAATCGTCCGGAGGCAATTTACACGTATTCTAAGGTGTAAAAATCGTCAGGAGATGATTTACACGTATCCAAAGGTGTAAAAATCGTCTGAAGGTAATTTACACGTACCCAAAGGTCTGAAAAATCATTCGGAGGTTATTTACACGTATCCTAAGGTGTAAAAAATCGTCGGAGGTGATTTACACATATCTTAACGTAATAAAAACCGCCTGGAAGTAATGTATCCATAGGTTTGAAAATCGTCCGGAGACAGCAAGAATATAGCAGTGTAACCTAGTGATAAAACCGTCTGAGGGTATGGGAAGAGTATAAGAGCCTGTCCTAAGGTGATATAAATCGTCTGGAGGCAGCATGAACACAGGCGTCATCGGAAGGAAGTGGTCAATTCTTTCTCCCAGTTACGTACTTTTATTATATTATTCGTGCTTATTTTCAGACGATTTTATTCAGCTTAGGGGGATTTTACGAGATTGAGGGATTATACATACTATTAATCCACCTTTTCACTACTATGTCTCTGGTAATTATAATAAAACAAATCGTCTGGAGGCAGCAAGGAGAGACTAACGAAGGGATTTAGCTGATTAAAGCCGCTGTGGTAAAGAATTAAGATTAACCTATTTTATAAGAGGTGGGTAAAGGTCTTAGTCGTACTGAGCTGTAAGAACCCAGGATGGAGTTATTATTATTATTATTATTATTATTATTATCATTTGTTGTTGTTACTGTTGTTGTTGTTGTTAGTACTAGTAGCAGTATATTAGTAGTAGTAGTAGTAGTAGTAGTAATTATTATTATTATTATTATTATTATTATTACGAACACCGTGGAATTTACCGATACGTATTAACAACGGCACACATTTTTTTCTGTGGGAGTTGCTTTATATATCGCTCACAAGGGACTGGATATTGCACGATAGATTATAATACCGGTGCCAGTAACTCAACATTATTTTACCTCCGTTTTCATTGAAGAGACTTATTTTTCTGTCTTTATTTATTAAGCGTTTTCTCTCTTTAATGGGATACTGTCTGATATTGTCTATGAAGTGGGATTTTTTGTGTTATATAAGTAATTCATGACAGTGATATGATAGGTGCAGAAATTTGGGGGTGCCATAACAATATCATCGTCATCGTCATCATCATCATCATCATCATCACAACGACTCTAATTCTTATTAATTAATGGCGTGACATTGGCAGATCTCATGTCTTCCTCTTACTCATTCCCTTCCCTCCCTCTCATGCTCACTCTCCTCCCTCCCACCCCATCCCTTCCCCTCCCAATCACCCTCTTCACCATCCCGTCTCGTCTTCCTTCATTTTTTTCCTTCCCCCATCTTTTTTTTCTCTCTCCTCTCCCTTTCCTTCCTTCAATCTTGTCCCTTCCCCCTCCTACACTCCCTCCCCTTCTACTCCCCTCCCCTTCCCTCCCCTCCCTCCCTCTCCCTCTCTCTTGTCTCCTCCATCTAGTGCCATTCATTACTTCAGACATTTCTACTCTTCCATTTACCCCACTTTCTCTCTCTCTCTCTCTCTCTCTCTCTCTCTCTCTCTCTCTCTCTCTCTCTCTCTCTCCCTCCCTTCCTCCATGCCCACCCCTATTCATTACCTACCCCCCCTTACTGGGATCAGTCAAGCCCCCTGCCTCCCTTCCTTTTCCCTCTCATCCCCCCTACCCCTCTCCCTCTCCATCCCCATTTCTGCACCTGTCTCACCCCTCCCTTCGCTTTTTTCTCCCATAATTCCCTCCCCTCCCCTTCGCCTCCCATCATCTATTCCTCACCCCACCTTCCCTACTTACTATACCATATTACTTCCCCTTCCCTCCCCTCCCCTCGCTTCTGTCACTACCCTCCTCCCCCCTCCCCTCGTCACCCACTTCTCCCCACATTTACCCCCATACTTTCACACCCCACTCTCTCTTCTTCCCTTCCCTCCCCTCCCCTTCTTTCATTCACCTTTAATTCACCTCTTCCCGTATTTTCCTTTTCCCTGCTTATTTCCTCCCCACCCCATCTCCTCCCTCTTCTTCACCCTTTGCCTATCACCCTCACACTCTCCTTCCCCCTGTCCTCCCTCACCTTTACCCTCTCCCCCTCCTTCTCCTCACTCTCACCCTCACCCTCCTCCTCCTCCTCCTCCTCCTCTTCCACTATCACTTGCTTCACCTCCCCTTATCCCATTCCCTACGTCTCCCTCTCCCTCCCCTACCCTCCTGTTCCCCCTCTCCCTTCTCCCCCACACCCCTTTCCCCCCTTCTCCCCTCCCCCACCTCACCCCACACCCCTCATCACCCCTTAAGATGTCAGAGCGTCAGACAGTCTGGGCTTGGTTGTCTGATGGCTGACAGATCAAACTCTCTCTCTCTCTCTCTCTCTCTCTCTCTCCTGTATAGATGTCACATGCATTTCCTTTCATATTTTCTTCATACCTAACTTTCTTTGATATACATTTTCATACAATTTATTCTCTCTCTCTCTCTCTCTCTCTCTCTCTCTCTCTCTCTCTCTCTCTCTCTCTCTCTCTCTGTTGTTTCCTGCTACGTTGCCTCTAACTTTTATTTTCTCTTTCGTGTCACGTCTTAAAACTTTCTTTACCTAAACTTTCCATATTTTTGTGGTTATTTTCCCTGGCTACTTGCTTTCACTCTTTTCTTCGCCTCTCTCTCTCTCTCTCTCTCTCTCTCTCTCTCTCTCTCTCTCTCTCTCTCTCTCTCTCTCTCTCTCTCTCTCTCTCTCTCTCTCCCTCCCTCCCTCCACCTGAACGAAAATACTTGAGGTTAAATCAGTAGAGCGCAGACATAGTGGTTAGTGGCTGGGGAGGAGATAGGGAGGGAGAGGAGAGAGGGAGGGAGGAAAGAGAGGAGGGAGAGAGGAGGAGAGAGGCAGGTAAGGCTGGAGGAAGGAGAGAGAGGGAGGGAGGGAGGAGAGAGAGAAGAGAGGCAGGAGAAGGCAGGAGGGAGGGAGAACAGAGAGGGGAGAGAGAGGGAGGGAGGGAGGAAAGAGAGAGGAGAGAGGCAGGTAAGGCATGACGGAGAGGGCCGGGAGGGAGGGAAGAGAGGAGGAAGGGAGGAAAAGGAGAAGAGAGGCAGGAGAAGGCAAGAGGGTAGGAGGATAGAGAGGGGAGGGAGGAAAGAGATACAAGGGAGGGGAGATCGGGGAGGGAGTCAGGGAGGATATAGGAGGAGGGAAGAAGGCGACAGAAGAGAAGGGAGAAAGGAGGGAGGGAAACAGGGAGTGAGGGGAAGAGGGAGGGAAAGAGAGGAGGTGGGGAAGAAGCCGAAAGGAGGGAGAGAGAAAAGCTGATGGAGGAAGGGCCGGAGGGAAACAAAGTGAGGGAGGGAGGGGCGTGGAGAAAAGAAAGGGGAAGGGAAGAGAGAAGAAAATGAGAGGGATGAACTAGGAAGGATGGGTAAGGGAGGGAAGAGCTGAAGGAAAAAGGGAGATGAAGGGAGAAGTAAGGGAAGCGAGAGAGGATGAGTAATAAATGATTGGAGAGAGAAAGAGAGACGAGAGAGAGAAGAGAGAGCGAGGAGAGAGAGTGTCATGAAGGAGAGAAAAGCGGAGGAAAAGGAAGGAGCAAGGAGGAAAATGATGGCGGTTTTAAGCACGGAGAGAAAGAGAAAGAGAGAGAGAGAGAGAGAGAGAGAGAGAGAGAGAGAAGGGGGGGAGGGAATCTGAGAGAAAGTGGATGGTAAAAGAGAAAAGAAAAACCTACACACAAGGGAAAGAATGATAGTAATTGGAGAGAGAGAGAGAGAGAGAGAGAGAGAGAGAGAGAGAGAGAGAGAGAGAGTTGAAGAAAGATATGGAAGACACCACACACAGAAAGACAAGCAAAGAAGAAAAGATGGTGAAGAAGAAGAAGAGGAGGAGGAGGAGGAGGAGGAGGAGGAACTAGAACAAAAGCAAGAAAAATAAGTGAAGGAGGAGGAGGAGGAGAAGAGATTACAAGCGGACTAAAGAATGAGAGCAATTTGTGGGGAGGAAGATTGAGAGAGAGAGAGAGAGAGAGAGAGAGAGAGAGAGAGAGAGAGAGGGGTATTAAATCTTTACATCACAATTTTCTCATCAACTAAATAAAATCGCTTGACGGTAACCATAATGAAAAAGAAAAAAGGTGGCATCGTCCTGAAGGGGCAAATGGACAGAAATCAAAGGGTTAATTACGAAACGTCCATCACACACACACACACACACACACACACACACACACACACACACACACACACACATTAAGGTGAATATAATCGTTGTGAAGGTGTTAAAGCGAGATGCAGACAGATAGATGGAAAAGCTGGCGGACAGGGAGAGATTAGAGCAAGATTAAAGTGAGAGAAAGATGCTGAGATAAGCTGGACACGAGAGAGAGACAGACAGAGAGAGAGAGAGAGAGAGAGAGAGGGGGGGGTAATAGAGCAAGGTTAAAAAATGTTGAGATAAGCTGGACGGAGAGAGAGAGAGAGAGAGAGGCGGAAAGGGAGCAATTAGAGCAAGGTTAAAAAGAGAGAAAGATGTTGAGATAAGCTCGACAGAGAAAAAGAGACAGACAGACAGACAGAGACCAAAATACAGATACAGAAGAGAGAGAATTCCCCCGCCTTTACCCCCTCCCCTCTCTTTCCCCCTACTTTACCCCCTCCCCTCTCTCTTCCCCTACTTTACCCCCTCCCCTCTCCCTCCCCCCACCCGCCGTAACAATACCCACCCCTTCCTCTATATATACTCATCCCCCTCCCCCCTTCCTGTTACGGTGGGGGGTGTTAAGGGATGACAGAGTAGCTCTTATATATACAGAGAGAGAGAGAGAGAGAGAGAGAGAGAGAGGGGGGGGGAAATTAGCGTGTACTGATCAAGTAAACACACGGCATCCAGACACGCACGTACATACATACACACATACGCACACACATTCATATGTATACACACTTGCGCAAATACATGCACACAAACACGTCCACACAAATGCGTACACTCATGTCTACATTCCAACACACACATAATATATACACACGAAATATTCACACTGACTTGTTTTTATACATACTCATATTCCGGTAACCCCTGTGCACATACATACATACATACATACATACATATTTTTACATACATACATATTTTTACACA
>NC_137040.1:4230328-4237828 GCF_032717465.1 Coenobita brevimanus
CAGACAAGCAGTTTGATAGATATGGAAAAATAGATAGATTGACACACACACACTCACACACACACACACACACACACACCTACCTTTGTAAGTCAGCATCTATAAGCTCATCAGGGACCTCTTACAACACCCCCTACCTGTCCCTACCTACGTAACGCTTTATTTTTTTTTCTATACCATCACGACATTTCTTTTTCAATGTCCACCTACTAACATTTCAACCCCTTCAATCCGATGACGTATTTTTATTCTTGCCACCTCCCAGACGATTTTCTTCAGCGTAGGGGAGATTTTAAGGGAGCTGGGGGGAGATTTAGGGAATTAAGGGGAGATTTAGGGAATTTAGGGGAGATTTTTATGGAGCTGATGGGAATTTTTTTAAGGAATTTTGGGGATATTTTTTGGTAAGAAATTTTTTAGGGAATTATGGGGAGACTTTTAGAGAATTGACGGGAGATTTAGGGAACCGAGGGGAGATTTTTAGGGAACCGAGGGGATGGGTGCTGTCATTAACCCTTTCACTACATTTCCCTTAATATAATCGTCAGGTAGTGGCTTTAGATGAAAAATGCATGATTGGACTGAAGGGGTTAATTTAGCATAAGAAGGACCCTCTATAAGAAATATATATGTTTATGCTGTGTAATGACTGCCCTATTTTATGCCATGATGATGATGATGATGATGATGATGATGATGACTTGCTGCGGCTGTTGGAGGAGGAGGAGAACTGATGATGATGATAATGATAATAATAATAATAACGAATAATTACTATGAACAATCATTAAACTCAATCCCTCTTGATGAAAGGATGTCAGTTGAAAAAAAAAATACTGGTGTGTGTGTGTGTGTGTGTGTGTGTGCGTGCGTGCGTTTCACCCATCCCACTAGCAGACTATCACATTAACCTCCAACAAGACCTCACGTAATGAAATGGTGTCCGTGAGAATGATATGGTGTCAGTGAGAATGAAATGGTGTCAGTGAGAATGGAATGGTGTCAGTGAGAATGAAATGGTGTCAGTGTGAATGGAATGGTGTCAGTGAGAATGAAATGGTGTCGGTGTCAGTGAGTATGAAATAGTGTCAGTATGAAATGGTGTCAATGAGTACGAAATGGTGTCAGTGAGTATGAAATGGTGTCAGTATGATATGGTGTCAGTATGATATGGTGTCAGTATGATATGGTGTCAGTATGATATGGTGTCAGTGTGATATGGTGTCAGTGAGTGTGATATGGTGTCAGTGAGTATGAAATGGTGTCAGTGAATCAGTCTCCTTGGTTATTAAATATTCGTGGCAGTGGGCGTCTGATCGGCTTAGGAACCCATTAATATTCTACACGCCGCCCTCCACCGCCGCCTCCCGGGTCCTGTATGTTAACTCCGGCTTGCGTAACGGAGGGTCGTTAAAAATCGCGGCATGGGGGACCAGTCAGGCTTAGAACCGGGTCGTATTAATGTATTATTATGCCAAAGATGAGGACGACCGATAAGGTGATAAAGTACGGTATATGTAATGACCGGTAATATTCTGTAATCTTCTGTGTAATACGGAAATATGACTCAAGGCGTAGCGTTTCAGAGTTTTAAATATGGGTCGTATTCTAACTGGCTTTGGAAATGTTGTAGAACCTCTTCCATAGCGATCTACCCTCCAGTAAAGACATCAGCATCCTCTTCATCGATATCATAGCAATATAAATGACATACAAGAAAATGTCCACATGTAAGGGGCAAAATAAATCGCTAAGGAAGAGGTGCTACGAAGCTTTCGAACTTTTTTTTTTTTTACCATGAGCGGAAATTTATACAGTATATAGAAAAGGGCACTATGATGACAGTTTTCTTATTTCGCCCTGAGTATACTGACTGATCTTAGAGACGGGTCATGTGACAGCAGGAATCAGGTTAGAGGAGGAGGAGGAGAAGGAGGGGGAGAAGGAGCAAGAGGAGAGGATTAATGATGATGATGGTATTTATCATTATTATTGGTGGTGGTGGTGGTGGTGGTGGTGGTGGTGAGGAGGAGGAGGAGGAACGCGGAGCAAGAGGACAGGGTTAATGATGATAACGGTATTAATCATTATAATTGGTAGTGGTGCTGATAGTGGTGAGGAGGAGGAGGACAGGATTCATGATAATGGTATTTATTATTGGTGGTGATGGTGGTGGTGGCGGTGGTGAGGAGGAGGAGGAGGAGGAGGAGGGCGTGAGGCGATTCATGACGATAATGATAATGATGATGATGATAATAATATGATGATGATGAGGAGGAGGAGGAGAATAGTGACGATGACAATGACCATGACGGTGGTGGTGGTGAGGAGGATGGTGACGATGACAATGTTCATAATGATGACGATGATGGTGAATGATGATGATGATGATGCTGATTAGTCTGAAAATTAATCACGTAAAAAAGTACCTGCTATGAAGCCGAACTTTCCTTTAAAAAAAAAAAAAAAAAAAAAAAAAGGTGTAGTTAGCCTGAATCAAATGCAAAGTTCGTAGTTATCGACATTTTCCTTTACCTTTAGATAAATAAATATGAACGTCCCACAACTCCCTGTCACCCGAAATGGGGATGGTGAACTGCAGGAAAAAGCCTTGCAGTCCACCGAGTTTCAAAGTAGGGTGATCCGGGGGCTACAAGAACAACAACAACAACAACAATAGTAACAACAGATCTTTCTTCTCTTCCCTGATGGTCTCGATGTAAAAAATATATAATAATAACAATAATAAATAAATCAAAGCAACTGCAAAAGGACTACATGTTAACACCTTCTGGTAACTCAGGTGGAAGAACTTTAAACGCCGACGCGCGAGACGCCACTGGCCTGATTTTTAATATGGCCGACCCCCGGGATTTAAACCAAGCATGCAGTGGAATTTCCCTTTAAAAACACCAACAGATATCACTTTACCCTTAAGGCCGACTTCAGTATTACTCAGAATACTTACCGGGACGACGAGATGACCTCCTTCGGTGACTCAGACGCAGAAAGTTGAGGAAAATTTCAGAAAACACACAGGAACAAAAAAAAAACGCACCTCCAACTTCAAGAACCACCGGCGTAATGCTTGATCTCCGCCCGCACCTGCCGCTGATTGGCCACAGGTGACGTCATGCTGTGATGTGCAGTGACCCTATTGGTTGATACCGATCTTTTGTATTTCCTCCTACAAAACACTTGCTACCCCATTTATCACTTACCTACAACGTTAATATAATAATATGGGCCCCAGAATAAATAAATGTAACTTGTCAGACGGCTGTAAGATTAGATAACTCATTAATGTTGTTGAATCTGAATAAAAGTACTGTGTTCCATTTACTCCTCTCGTGATGTTCCAATAATAGGTTAAATAATCACGCTACCGATAAGTTTCAGCTATCTTCTTCCTTCTACCCTTTAAAGGAATATATATGTACATGAAGAAACAGTAATCGTGAGACTGGGAATTAAAATAAAGTTAGATTTGTCAATGGAAAATGAGAAAAACGGGGGAGATGCGCAGCCAGCACAACACCCTATCCCAGGAAACAGCCAGCTACCTCCCTTTCAGGCTCCCTTGTACCTCCTCTCCAGTGCTCCTTGGAGGTTTACTTTGCAAGTTAGAAATGACTTACCTTTAATTATTCCTATATTTACGTGGGAAAGCTGTATTTGTTAGAATAAAAATTAATATAACGCTGGAATTGTCGATGAAAACTAGAGAAATGGGGGAGGATGTACGGTCAACACAACGGCCTCCTGAGTCAGGTGTCTTCCAAGGATCGCTCGTCATTCTCCACATCTCTTTCCCAAGGCGATTTTTTTTTTTTTTTTACATTGCACGCTAATGATCTTACATAGGCCTCTGAATCTCTGTAGTATTGGTACAGTTCCCATAGCGTAGACTTTAGTACCAGTGCGTCATGTATAGGAATTTATGATAAAGAAGATTCGTCAGAGACGTTCCGTAGCCCAAGAGAATGCAGCAGAAAGTTGTGAAACAGGCCGAAAGTGACAGATGCTTTCCTCAAATTGCGCACAACACGGCGGACGGTAGCTTTAAGAATTCTTTTGCTTTTTCCTAATTGAGTCAAGTTTTGCTTTTCTGGTCTAGTTAACAATAAAATGGCATAGATAAGTAAGTGGTGTATGTAGCTGTGAACTTACAACTTTGCATTTTAATTGGGTTAACATCAGACAGTTTTATCTGGCAAGGAAAACACCAAGGACAGTGTTTAGGTTAAACACGATCTCGTTTAGCACTGTGGTGGAAGTTTAGATCTGTATTATAATTATGTCAGCTAAAGCAGACGATTTTATTCAGCTCTTGCATATACGCAACAGACAAACGGTTAGAGATACAGTAGATTGTAGTGCCACTGAGTGATGTTTTTGCCTATTTGAGTCTTATGCAGGAAACTGATGTATGTATAGTCTGTTAACAATATTGCAGTACTGGAGAGCTTTGGTTTTACCTAGACGAGTCCTGTTGTAGTGTATCATCATGATCATCATCGTTCACAATCGCCTCTTTATCTCACTCGCGATTGGGCTGAGTTAGGGTCCAGAAAACAAGGAAACGACATACATCTATCTGTCTATCTGTCTATCTATCTGTCTACAGTATATCTACGTCTCTCTCTCTCTCTCTCTCTCTCTCTCTCTCTCTCTCTCTCTCTCTCTCTCTAAACAGCATTCCAAGATAAAAGGGCCACACACTCATTCGCTCACCATTCAAGCTCCCGCAATCCTGGTTCCATCTTAATAAACCCTTTTCTGAACTCGAGTGTGTGTGTGTGTGTGTGTGTGTGTGTGTGTGTTTAATCTTCCGTATGGTGCTGGAGAGGGGCGCCATCACCATATAATACTGACATCTGGACGGCTCCGCTGCCCGGTTATGGAAATGCCCCTCACCTCTCTGCCTATCCCCTGAAAGAGGGATGGTGGACTGCAGGAGGGAGCTACTTCAGCCTGGAATCGGCTGGATTCGTATTCGGATGAACCTGTGGTTACTACTACTACTACTACTGCTGCTGCTGCTGCTGCTGCTGCTGCTGCTGCTACTACTAGTCCTTCGGGTACGTGCAGCACGGCCAGTCCCTCCAAGGCTTTGATGGTGTGTGGAAATGTCCAAGCTGTCGTGCTGCCACAGACGCTGCAGCCCTGGTTATAGACACCTACAAGAACTCCGTGTGTTGCCTGTGGCTGGCTGACTCTGTTCGACCCACCCTACCAAAGATTTCGAAACATTAGATGTTTTTTTTACAGCCTGAGAGAGCAGTCACTGCCTGACATACCAACCGTCGTAAGATACTATGTGTTTCATGCATTACGGTGACAGGTGCATCCATCCTTACAGTAAGGTTGCTGCTTTGCAGCAGCAGAATTTCGTGTCCGTTGGAAAAGCATTGGGAAATGATACTCTGTATTTAAGATATAGCATGTTCAAAATCCATTAGACCGTTGTGCCAGACAACTAATTTTTGTATGTTTTCGCCGAGTCCCTCTGCAGCAAACGTTTGAGATCATGTTCCATTCTGTCATTCTGTGTGTGTGTGTGTGTGTGTGTGTGTGTGTGTGTGTGTGTGTGTGTGTGTGTGTGTGTGTGTGTGTGTGTTCTACTCTACCAATTCACCACTTCATACCATGTGAAGAGGACGAATCACACTTTCTTTGACGTGGTTTAGGAGCGTAAATACGTCATCATCATTATCATCATCATTATCCTCGTTTCCCACGTAATGAAGGGGTGAATTACGCGTAACTTAAAACTTCATGAATTTTTTATATCTGACCAAGGCAGGAAGTATTATGATTATGTTCCCTGACTATACTTCTTTCATTTTCACGTGGCCCAGATTTTCGACCTTTTTCAACTTTTTTGATATAGCTCCGTGGCAGAAAAAATATAATGTAACGGCACTGCATCGTTTCCATAGCACTTCTTCGTGGCTAGCATCATATTCGAATGTTAATCTTTTGTTACAGCTCAACATTCAGTATAGAGGGATGGCAATTTTAGGCCAAGTAAGAGTAAAATAAGTATAACCAAGCCTTCAGAATTTAAATATCGGAGTATCTTGTATTAACTGCCGAGAATATTATGCCAATGTGATGCAGACGCAGTGAAATTGTTTTTTGACCTAGTTCTCTCGCTGTCTCTCCCTCTCAGATAAAAAGACAGTAATTCATATTCTCTCTGTCTCTCTCTCTCTCTCTCTCTTTCTCTCTCTCTCTCTCTCTCTCTCTCTCTCTCTCTCATGTAACCTGAATTATTTACGTAAGCAGCGTGTTGTGTAAGAGGTAACCTGTAAGTGGATTGTGGAAGCGATGGGAGACCCTGTGTGTGTTGTGGCCTGGAAGATGGGTCATTTAGGCAGTTTGCATGTCATTTTTTTCTCACTGCCTCACTCGCACACTTTTACATGTTTTCTCACTCACTCGCTCACTCACTCACTCACTCACTCACTCGTTTTACGTGTCATTTTTCTCACTCATTCATTTTATTTATTTAATCATGTTTGTATTAGTCTCTTTTACTCTGAAGGATTTCCAAAGGCTGGACAAAACTCTCTGCCGACAACAAGAAACATAAATATGATACCATCGTAAGCTGGGCATTGTTTCAAACTTATTTTAGTGGTTCTTCAGTTCCTCCTCCTCCTCCTGCTCCCCCTCCTGCTCCTCCTCCTGCTCCTCCTCCTCCTCCTCCTCGGTTTCCTCTTCTATAGTGTTTTTAGTATGTTGTATTTAGCACTGCCTTTTTGTAGGCTTTTTAGGAATGCGCTTACGACTGTACTTAAATTTTTTGTTGCATCACTTTAGGACGGGAAAAGGGATTAGGTTACTCGAGTTTTTCATGTGTAGAAACAGGTGACAGAAACTGTGTATTTCGTTACAAAGAGAGAGAGAGAGAGAGAGAGAGAGAGAGAGAGAGAGAGAATATCACAGTAAGTTACCCATTTTTTCAAGTGTTGCGTGTAGTCAAATTCTCCATTCTGCTGTACATTATCCATATGATATAAGGAAATTGTACAACAGAATGGAAAGAGAAAGTTGATATTATCATCTTTTTCTTTCTTCCTCTCTCTCTTGTCTAACTTCCCTTCCTTTTTTATCTTGTTTTCTCTCCTTTTCCTTTTGTTTTTTTCTTTCATCCTTCTTTCCTTCCCTAATTTCTCTACGGCCCTCCTTCCTTCCTCCCTTCCTTCCTTCTCTCCCTAACTTTTTTCCTGCCCTCCTTCCTTCCTTAACTTCTTTCCTGTCCTTTTTCCGTCCTTCCTTCCTTCCTTCCTTCCATCTACTCTTAACTTTTATCCTGCTGTCCTTCCTTCCTTCCTTAACTTCTTTCCTTCCCTCCTTGTCCTTCTTCCTTTATACCCTCCTTCCTTCCTTTCCTCTTGCCCTTCTTCCTTTTTGTCCTTCTTCCTTCCTTCATTCATGCATTTATTTATTTCCTCTCTCTCTCTCTCTCCTTCCTTTCATCCCTCATTCATT
>NC_137040.1:4242828-4257828 GCF_032717465.1 Coenobita brevimanus
TGTTAATAGGACTAGGCAACACCGAAGGAGTACTTAGTGTGATCGAAACAGTTTATGTGTATGCACCTAGAATATATGTATGAATGTACTGTATGTATGTACGTCTGCATGTATGTATGTATATATGTATGTATGTATATATTTTAGCAGCTAAGCTCATGAATTTGGCGATACCATTCCTGTGTAAGACAATCCTACCACATTTATTGACGGTAGGTATGAACGCCGAAGTGGTGACATAAGATGGTGTGTAACAAGTACGAGGACTGTTGGAACTCAGAGACAGGACCGTCATGTCTGTGTCCAGCATCGATCACATATAATAGATTGATAGGTGGATAAATAACAAGCAAGATGGATGTTGAGATGAGTGTGGATATTGCCCACCTTTCTTTCAGAGCGACAGGCTTTATTGAGGCCTTTGGCTCTTTTTTTTTTCCCTTAAGAAGCAGTATAAATATGAAGTTTGTGTATTTCAGTATGTTTTATTAGTCATTCCTTCGCTATGAGAACTTAATAAATTAGTCCGGGAATAGCACGATCTTTAAAAGGGCACCGTCGTACTGAAAAAACTAACATAATTTTTAGCGGATTATCTCGAACTATCTCACTGCCATTATTGCCAATTTTACTCAGAAAACCATATGACAGAAGCAAGAATAATATAACGAAGCCTCCATCATGCTGAAAGGGTTAATGGAGGAAATATATATGCTAAAAATATGCAGGATTTATGGCCAGTATAAAGTATGTGTATTCTTGATATAATGGGTATATATATGATCTGTGTATTGGTAGCATTGTTGACGTATTAATTGTTTGGGAATGTTGCATATATGGGGATTTGTTGTAAATGTGTGTGTGTGTGTGTGTGTGTGTGTGTGTGTGTGTGTGTGTGTGTGTGTGTGTTTAGGAAGATTGCATGTGTTCAGAGAATTTAAAGGGCATCGTGTACGTGTGTGTGTGTGTGTGTGTGTGTGTGTGTGTGTGTGTGTGTGTTTAGGAAGATTGCATGTGTTCAGCAAATTTAAAGGGCATCGTGTACGTGTGTGTGTGTGTGTGTGTGTGTGTGTGTGTGTGTGTGTGTGTGTGTGTGTGTGTGAGAGAGAGAGAGAGAGAGAGAGAGAGAGAGAGAGATTATCATGGGTATGTTGCATATTTAAAAGCCATACCATAATCTGAATAACACTGCGAATATTGTGCATGATTTGTGGGGTCATGCAGAGAGAGAGAGAGAGAGAGAGAGACTGGAAAAAAGTTTATACAGGAATGATCGTAGTGAGTGAATGCTGAGTCTATCCAGCCATCTATCTATATAACTGTCTCTCTTTATATATCTGTACACCGAACCCGTATCTATTGATCCATCTGAACGTTTTATGTATCTATCTGTATGTCTGTCAGTATGTATCTGTGTTTTATGTATATGCAGTAGTATTTGTGTGTATCGTTTTATTCGTTAATTCATTCATTGGTCTGTCTCTCTGCTTGTCAGTCATGTTTTGTGTCTGGTTTTGTCAGTGCATTTATACATCCACCTTTCTATCCTAGTCTGTCCATCAATCAGTTTTTCTAAGTTTTTTTATGCAAGGAAGTAGGAACCAAAGGCTAGATTCCCGCAAAATTGTTCCCCCTAGAGATAATAATTGACTATATAAATAAAAGAGAACGAAATTCAAGATCCTTCATTTCTATATGTCTGGCCACATTGGGCTTAAAAGACTTGGGGTCGCAGGCAGAAGGAAATACAGACGGAAGAAAGCCTGTTGCATACATGAAGAGCTGCGAGTATTGATTAACTCTTGCATCAGACATCTGGACAGGAAAAGGATGAGCGTTTGTTGCCAGACGGGTGCTACGTGCCCGACGTAACAGAAGGGAGATGCAAGCACACATTTCAGAGGGAGCAGGTGCCATTGAAGTAGCGATAGAGAAGAGGTAAAGATGCGACAGTGCCGCGAAGAAACAGTAAGTGGAGAAGAGTTAATGAGACGATAAGTCCTTGGCTCCACCTCTCTGACAGCTGTACTCTCCACAGGGGCAAATAAGTCCTCTGTACAAAGTGAACAGCTGTGAATAGCTTAGCACACTTAATCTTTTGGAAACAGATTTTGCAAGAGAGATGCTATGACCTTTCCATGAATAATCGACCTACCTCTCAATATCTATCCTTTCTTTCGTGCTAATGACACTGAGCACCAGAGCCAAGCACAGTAGCAGTATCCTTGTAAAGGGTATGCATATTGTAATTACTGACCGTGTTTAGTTATTGCTGTCGGTAAAGAGTGAGAATATTACTAGACACATTGCACACATGCGAACATAAATATTGATACACTAATATGTCTGTCTGTTTATGTATCTATGTATCCATCTATCCATCTATATATATATGTCTATCCATCTTGTTAGCTCTGTCTGTTTGTCCGTTTATTGATACATCACACCACACCATACATCATCTGATCACACACCATACCACAACACACTACACCACACCACACCATACATCATCTGATCACACACCATACCACAACACACTACACCACACCACACCACCACACACGGGGCTGTTCGGCCAGACTGCCTAGGGAACAACTACTACACCACAACACAAAACGCCACACCACACCACACCACACCACGCCACACCACACCACACCACACCACACCACACCACACCACACCACACCAACACTACTCTACACCACACCACACCACGCCACACTGCAACACCACACCACACCTGTTATCGCCTCCTACATTACAACTTTTATTGGCGGCAGCTTTACGGGAGAGAGAGAGAGAGAGAGAGGGGGAGGTGGGAGGGTGAAAAAAAGGAGGGATAAAGGGAAGGAGGGAAAGGGAAAGGGAAGTTAGGGAAGGGATGGTAAACGGGGAAAGGAAGGGAGAGGGGAAAGAAAAGAGAGGTAGAAGAAGTAAGGTAGAAAGGGAGGGGAAGGGGAAGGGAGGGTTAAAAGGAACGAAAATGGGGAGAGAGTGGGGAAGAGGCCAGTGATGGGAGAGAGAGAGAGAGAGAGAGAGAGAGAGAGAGAGAGAGAGAGAGAGAGAGAGAGATTTTAACCCCAGATCGAGGAAAATCAGAGGTAAAATGGCCAAATAAAATGACGTCATCGTACTGAAGGGTTAAAAGCGCATATACAGCATCTTAGAGGCGAGGCGGAAGGATGCTGAGAGGAGGGGAGATAAGGAAGTTGGTGAGAGAAATGGACTCTCTCTCTCTCTCTCTCTCTCTCTCTCGTTTTTAATCCATACAATCCCGAGTTTTTCTTCTCTCCAAGCCAGATCAACTGATTCACAAAGCGACATTAGAGAAAACGTTGTTATGGGTTTTCTTTCAAGGGGTAACGTTGATAAAACTTTGTGGGCACCAAATCCCTTAAATTTTAGCTGTTTTTAAGGGTTTGAGAGCACGTTGGAGTAGTGAAGAGGGGAAATAAATGAAGGAAATGTTTGGATATGGGTGGGACGTGTTGAAGGGCAGATAAAATGGCTTGATTTTTCATAGGAACTAGGTTTTTGAGAGATGAAAATGGGAAAGAATGGTGAGGAAGGAGAAAAAACGACGTGAATGAGAAAAGTAGACGGGATGAAAGGAGAGAGAGAGGGAGAGAGAGAGAGAGGGAGAGAGAGAGAGGGAGAGAGAGAGTTAGGGTGAGGGTAGGAGGTGGCAGGGTACTAAATTATGACCAAGCGGAGAGAGTGAGAGAGATTACAGCCCGGGAGAAAACCAATGGAGGGAGAGGGGACAGAAAACTAATATTAAGAGGGAGTTTACAGATATGAGAGAGAGAGAGAGAGAGAGAGAGAGAGAGAGTAATACGTTATTCCTTCACCCACAGAGGTCTCAGGCCGGGAAAAATAGGTTAGCAATAATACGGCAATAGTAGTAGTAGTAGTAGTAGTAGTAGTAATAGTAGTAGTAGTAGTAGGAGGAGGAGGAGGAGGAGGAGGAACAGTAGTGAAGCAGCAGCTGTAGAAGTAGTAGTAGTAGTAGTAGTAGTAGTGGCAGTAGTAGAGGCAGTAGTAGTAGTAGTAGTAGGAGTAGTAGTAGTAGAGGCAATAGAAGTAGTAGCAGTAGTAGTAGTGGTAGAGGCAGAAGAAGAAGTAGTGGTAGTAGTAATAAAATCGTCCGACGTTAAATAGAAAAAGAAATAGAAAAATCGTCGTCATAGGATTCGTAGGTGGGGGTGCCTATTTTACACCCCTTCACTCAAAGCATTTTTCCTAACTGAGTAAGGTCCTTCGAAGCAGTCTTAAAAACTATACATGACGCTGCTGACTGAGTGAAAGAAGAAAGCTGAGAGAGAGAGAGAGAGAGAGAGAGAGGCGGGAGATAGAGACATAGAGGCGAGGGTGTGTGAGAGAGAGGGCAGATGAAAAGGAAGGGCATGTAAGCGAGATGGATTAAAGAGATTGAGGCACAAGACCCATTGGGAAAAGAGAAGGATCATCCGGGATTCTTTCAAGGATCACCAGGCCAGGGAGGGAAGGAGGGGAGGGAGGGAGGGAAGGAAGGAAGAGAGGGGGTGGGAAGAGATGAGGAGGAGAGGGGAGGGAGAAGGAAAGGAAAAAGGGCGAGGTCAGAGAGAAGAGAGAAAGAAGGACGTAAGGACAGGAAGAGGGAGGGAAAGAAAGAATGTAGCATGAAAGGAGAAAGGATGGAAGAATAAGAAAGCAGAGGGTGACAGAGAAATGAAGGGTAGCTGGAGAAATAGAGAGAAAATGAGGAAGGGGAGGAAAAGGTAAACAAAGAAGGGAGGAAAAAAGCATGGAAGTAAGAGGAAAAAGAGGAAGTAAGAGGTTGCAGGGAAGGGGAGGAGGAAGGAAGGAAGGAGAATGGAAGGAGAGAGATTGGAGCAGGAATGGAGAGGAAAAGGTGAAAGACGGAAAGGGAAGACGATTAGGAGTGAGAAGAGGAAATGAGAGGAAAGGCGAGGGGAGACGGGTGAAACAGCATAAGAGGAAAAGGGTAAGAGACGAGAAAAGGAAGAGAAGAAAGATGAGAAACGACGAAAGCAAGGAAAGGAAAGGCAGAGGAGGAGGACGAGTGAGGGGTCCAGAGCGCTTGGTCAGGGGAAACCAAAACAAAAACATTGGAAAAAAAAAAAAAAAGAATGTCTGTATAGATCAAGTTGTAATCAATCACACTTGGAAGGACGAGGGCTGAGGGCGGCTGCTGTGTGGGTATTCAGGAGGGGACGAACCGATCCGGGGAGGGGAGAGGCTGGGGATTAGGTGGAGAGAGGGGAAGAAGTTATGAGGAAGGGGAAAAAGAAAGGGAAGGATGAGAAAAGGGTAGGCGGAAAATACAAGTCCAAAAGAATATTAGGTAGTCTACAAAGGAAAGCAAATGGCGGCAGACCCAGTGAGCTTTTCGGGACTGTATGTTAAGGTTATACACTAAGGTATCTATTCAGTGACCCAAAGACGTATAGAATAAATATCTTACGAGTACAACTAATCCCTCAGCCGAAGCAAGCCGAAAAAAAGGAATTGGACTACCAATCATTTTAGAAAAACTCCCTTGGAAATTTCACTTCAAGGATGAACGGAAAACATTCTTCATTATCTTAACCTGAGAAAGAAAGTAACACCAAGATAACATTATGTACATGGCATTATTGTTGTATGGATGTGTGCTTTATACTTTGAACAGTAATCATTATACGTCAGTAATGTATTATTCAGGAGTGAAATTATTTACCTGGAGATTGGAAGCCACACTGCAAGGCAATTTGTTTCATATGTTTGCAACTCAGCTGGAGGAATAATGCTTAACTTCATGGAGCTGGAAATTCTTGCCAAAATTTTTTCGACGTGCCCTACAGCAGAATTCAAATGATCTACCGTGAAATGATTTCCGACTCGCATATTATGTCCTTTTAAAATTATATATACTAAGGCTGAATCCCCTCATAGTCTGCGTATAGTACTAAAGTAAGCTGATCTATTTCTTCTAGATGTTCTTTGTGCGGTATATTTCTCAGTCTAGATGTCATTTATGTCACCCTTCGCTATATTCTCGAGCTTCTCCGTATCCATTTTGTGAAGGTGACCAGAACTGAGCACAATATTCTGAGTGTGGAAGTACTTGGAAAGAAGCGGGCGGGGAGTAAATGAATGATGTCAGTTTATGTTAGGGAGGGGAAAATGTAGGGAAGGGGAAAGGAGGAGAGAAGTAAGGAAGGGGAAGAGGAGGGGATACTCTTGCCTTGGGGAGGGGCAAGGGGAAGAGAGGGAGAAACTGTGGGAAAGAGGGGAAGAGGAGGGGAAATGTGAGGAAAGAGAGGAAAAGTGATCAAGAAGGGAAAAGACGATGAAAGGAAGAGGAGAGCTTGTTAGGAAGGGGAAGAGAAGGGGAGAAGGGAAGAGAGGGATCAGTTACTGGGCAGGAGAAGAGTAAGGAAAATTTCATGATCAGAGGACCAGAAGAAAAAAAGAAAAGAAGGTAAAGGAAAAAGTAGAGGTGAAAGTGAGAAAGGGTACGAAAAATGGAAAATGTGAGGAAGGAGAGGAGAAGGAAATGGCGGGAGGAAAAAGTGGGAGAATAGAGGAGGTTAGGGGGCAGGAAGAGAGAGAGAGAGAGAGAGAGAGAGAGAGAGAGAGAGAATGGATTACCAGCTGTGGTGGGTAGAGCGGATGGATTTTCTTGTCTGTCCTTCGTTCCTCCAGTGAGCCATTAATCACAACAACCCTTCTCCCTAATTAGTTACTCATTTACCACACTATTTATTCCTTTATAATTTATTTCATTGGTGTCCAGTCACTTATCATTGTTTTTTATATGGTTCGTTTTTTTTTTTTTTATACTTCATATATTTCCTGATAAATTGCGTTCGTGATCCTTTACTACTACTACTACTACTAATAATAATAATAATAATAATAATAACAGCAGCAGCAGCAGCAGCAGCAGCAGTAGTAGTAGTGGTAGTAGTAGTAGTAGTAGCAGTAGTAATTTGATAATGGTACTTTATTCCCCTATTTCGCTATTTTTTTTTTTCTATAATTGCCTTTAGCGTTAGTAGATAAGCTGTTATTTTCAGGTTTATTTTTAGTTCCTTATTTAGCCTTTGTTTTCGCAGCGGTCAATTGTTTCATCATTTCTTCAGTACCGTTGTCAGTGATCTGTAGCAGACAGCTGATGAAGCGACAGGGGTAAACCGCAATTATAGGAATCTAATCATAAAGTTTAAGTGTGTGTGTGTGGGTGTGGGTGTGTGTGTGCTGTTTAATTCTGACTAACGCATGGCAGTTTTACGCGACTACGAATCAACTTTTTTGTGGGGAGGCCATGTTGTGGGGAATAATTAATTAGGACAATAAAATAAAAAAAAGAAAATTCTTTGAAAACTCTCTATGTCCAAATTTATCCAAGTATTGATAGATAGATAGATGGATAGATAGATAAATAGATAGATAGACATTACTGTTCCACCATACGAGAGCCAAAGAATTCAAACAGGCATACGAACACACACGCTATATCCAAATTTCGAAGACACATCATTACAAGCAAACAGGTAGGTGGTGTGTGTGTGTGTGTGTGTGTGTGTGTGTGTGTGTGTGTGTGTGTGTGTGTGTCTATATAAAACCCAAATCGCACCCATTCCTCACATTCCATAAACTCTTCCGGTGCAGTTCGCGCAAGATATTATTTCGGCCAAATTTTGAGCAGAGCCGAAATTCTAATATCGCCGAACCGGGAATTGTTGGGTGTGAAATTTAACAACTGCACATTCGGTTCCCGGGGACTTGTTCGGCTCATTGCGCTGTGTTCGGTGAGTTATGTAGCTCTCGGCCCGAAATGGAGGGGGGAGGGGGGGAAATGAGTGAAAGGGGTGGAGGAGGTAAAGGTGAGAGAGAGAGAGAGAGAGAGAGTAAGGGATAGGGAATGAATGAGAGAGAAAGAGGGGGGTAAGGGATAGGGAATGAAAGAAGAGAGAGAGAGAGAGGATGGGGGGGGCGTGAGAGCAAGAGAGTGAAGAGAAAGAGAGAAGAGGTAAAGAAGGAGAGCAGGGGAAAGGGGGAGAGGGAAAGGGGGCGAAGGAGGGGAGAAAAAGTGAAATGAGGAGGGGAGGGGAAGGACAAAGTACAAGAAAGGGGGAGAAGGGGAGAAAGGTAGGGGGTGTGGGTGAAGGGAAGTGGGGGAGAGAGCGTGTTATGAAAGAGGAAGAGAAGGAGAGAGGAGGGGAAGGAAGAAGATAAGTGAGGAGAGGAGGGAAAATAAATTGGAGAGGGCTAATGCTTTTGGATGAGAGAGAGAGAGAGAGAGAGAGGGGGGGGAAGGGGCAAAAAGAAAACGAGGCAACAAAGAATGAGAGGAAGGGAAAACTTAACTAAACTCCCCTATCCCCACTTTTTCTTTTTTTCCACACACTTACATTCTTGGCACCATTTTCAATTTTCATTCTTTTTTTTATTTACACTACCTCCAGTGCCACAAAGACTCGTACATTTTTATTATTATTAGTCCCAGTGGATTTTATTCCGTATGGACTCTTCGTGATAAAGGGTCTAGAAACAAACTGATTTACTCCCTCTGAGAATAGTAGTGATAATAATAATAATAATAATAATAATAATAGTAGTAGTAGTAGTAGTGGTAGTGGTAGTTGTAATAGTAGTAGTTGTAGTAGTAGCAGTAATAATAATAATAATACGTCTCTCGTTCATACACTCACATAATTCACTCACACCCATACACTTTCACTCCCTCCCTTAGCCACGCTCTCTTACACTCACACACACTCACGCTCATTCACTCACCCTCACTCACGCTTCTCACAAACTCACATCCACACTCACTCTCTCTCTCTCAGATATTCTCTCACACTCACTCATTCACTCACACACTCTCATACACTCGCTCACACTATCACTCTCTCCCTGATTCATCTTCATCATTACCCCACTTTCTCTCACAAGCAGCTCATTTCCACACACACACTTTTTACTCTCATTCGGTCTTAATTTCGCTGCCTCGATTATCACACACACACACACACACACACACACACACACACACACACACACACACACACACACACACACACACACACATATCGTCCTGCCTCACTCCTCTCCCTCATTCCCTGCCTGTCTCTGCCTTACCCCGTGCTTCACCCTGCCTCACTCCTCTGCCTTTTACCTTACCTCTTCCTGCCTCACCCTACAGCACTCCTTTCCCTCATACTCTGCCTCACACCCTGCCTCTCGCTGCCTCTCACCCTGCCTCACACCCTACCTTCTTTAACCAAACCCTTAGCCTCACAACTTACCTCCCTTTACCTCTCACCCTGCCTCACCTTGCCTCACACCCTACCTCACCCTGCCTGCCTCCCACACAATGCCAGGCGTAATTCTATAATTCCCCGGGAGAAGGTGCAAGACAGACAAATTTATGAGCCGCCTTAGATAAAATTATTCATTCCCGACACTGGCTTGTCTGGCTCGGCTGGGGGGAGAAGGGGGGGATGGTGATGATGATTGTGGTGAGATGTGTTTGTCTGATTATGATGGGAAGCTGATGGTGGTGAGGAGGACTGAAGATAATTGTCCTCGCCATCATGATGATCATCATCATCATCAATTAAGTTTCCTGCCTTTACTGGGAAGATGATGATGATGATGGCAGGAAAATATAATAAAATCTGAGAAGTTGTAAAATGTATTATTGATGAACAAGAAACGTATGGTACATTGATGATGATGATGATGATGATGATGATGATTACTATTATTAACCCTGATTTCACTTAATGACGTACCTACATCGTTAACGTAAGTGCTTCGACCACACAGACCTTGCGATCCAATTTTAGGCAATACATCCTGAATATTAAAGAAAAATAAAAAGACATTTTCTAATTACATCACATTAAGAATACGATAATGAAATAAAAACTTCGGGAAAAAAATATGATGATGAAGACGAAAATGGAAAAACAGTATGCAAAGATAGATGACAAAAATGATACCAATAAAGAGGGAAGCAGGAGAGGAGAAGGATGAAATGAAGACAAGAGATGAAGGAACGATGGAAGACAGAGAGGAAGAAAGGCTTGAGAAAGGAGAAGGAGATAGTAAAAGAGGGGAGAGAGAGAGAATGATGGAGTGGAGGAAGGGAAACGAGCAGAGGGGAAGAATTACACACACACACACACACAAAGAGAGAGAGAGAGAGAGAGAGAGGATGGGGTGACAGAGGGGAGAGTGATGGATCAGGTGACAAGAGGGGAAAGAGAAGAAAGAGAGAGAGAGAGAGAGAGAGAAAGAGAGTGAGTGAGTTAGGAGAACATTGGTTGGGCGAGGGGAGGTAAATTGAAGGAGAGAGAGGAAGTGAACGGAAGAGCAACGAGGGAGTGGGAGGAAAACTGAGAGAGAGAGAGAGAGAGAGAGAGAGAGAGAGAGAAAGAGACGTTTGAGTAAGAGGACTGAGAAAGTGGAATGTGTGTGTGTGTGTGTGTGTGTGTGTGTGTGTGTGTGTGTGTGTGTGTGTGTGTGTGTGTGTGTGTGTGTGCGTAAAAGGGGGGGTAATGTAAGATTTATGACTCGAACTGTGGGTGCTGTAAACTTGACAGACTATTCTCTCTCTCTCTCTCTCTCTCTCTCTCTCTCTCTCTCTCTCTCTCTCTCTCTCTCTCTCTCTCTCTCTCTCTCTCTCTCAACTCTGCCATATCTCTTGTCTCATTCTGGCTTCCTCTTACTATCCCCATCATCATTCTCTTTCATTCTATTTTTCACTCTTTCTCATTCCACTATATTGATCAGCGTTCACCCACATAAACAATCTCCTCAGCTCTCTCTCTCTCTCTCTCTCTCCTTCCACCCACTACACTTTCCTTTTCAGTTCTCTTCATTTGGCAGTGTTCTTTTATTTAATCATACACTAGACCATTTATATTTGTATTTTCTGTGTCATAATGGGTTGGGAGACCTTAACGCCTCTTCGTTAGCGATTTACCTCGCTTATTACAACCTTATTTTTCTTCCCGCATATTTATTTGCATCATTTAATATCGATAAAGTCTGTAGCATCGACACACAAGTGGATATTAAAGTGATTTGTGAAGAATAAGTCGGTAATTAAGATGTATTACGGAATCATCAATAGCCTCTTAGAATACGACTCTTTTTTATCGTGCTTTATCTTTTTTTTTTTTTTATCTCTGTGCATTTCGTTCACTTCCTCATTTTCTTCTCCTCCTCTTCTCCTCTTCCTGTACATCTTCATGTTCATTTTTTTTTTTCCTTTCCTGTCTTCCCCTCGTCATCCTCCTCTCGTTATTAATGTTCATCGTCTCTTCATCACCATCACCACCCTCTTCCTCTTCTTCATGCCTTTCTATCGTCCTCTTCCTACTCCTCTTATCATCATCATCATCATCATCATCTTCCTCTTCCTCATGCCCATCATCACTGCTTTCTGCTCCTCTTTCTTCTCGTCCATCTCTACCTCCTCCTCCTCCTCCTTATCATCATCATCATCATCGTTCTCCTCCTCCTCCTCCTCCTCCTCCTCCTCTCTATCATCATCATCATCTTCCTCTTCTTCATACTTATCCTCACTCCTTTCTCTCCTCCTCTTCCTCGTCCTCTACCACTCCTCCTCCTCTTCTTCCGCGCCACACGCTGTTTTCAATTTCCCGCCAAAACCCCGAGACCAAAGGGGACCGCCGCACTCAACATTCTGATTTATGCCGCTGCCCCGTCCGCTATAACGGTTCCCAGCGGTTTTTAACGGTTTTCGGTTGCGCCCTGTCGAAGGTATTCCGGGGCATTATTGGAACGCGGGGGGGGGGGTTGGATTTCATATTTAAAACCCCTCCAATTATCTGGGGGGTTGGATTTCACACTTAGAACCCCTCCAATCAGCTGGGGGGGTTGGATTTCATATTTAAAACCCCCCTTCCCTCAGCACCGTTTCCTTTGTGATTCATTCTTACCTAATTGATTAATATCCCCATTTATTTTAAGCTCCTTCACTCAGCTGACGGATTCTGTTGTTTAATTCTTGCTACTTGCAGACGATTTTACTCAGTTTAGGAGAGGATCTTCGATCTCCCTAACACCTTTTCCATTGCGATTTATTCTGAAATGACTGGCTAATAACCCCCCCTTTTTTTTTTTTCGTAATTTATGTAGTGCATGGCGATTTTAGAATTATTTAAGTAGGCCTATACACTGAAGTTAGTAAAAATGTAATAAGCAAAACAAATCGCTGAGACGGAGGTGTTATGGAGCTTCCGTAACGCGTGCAAATACGAAACTTAAGCAGCTATTTTCATCTTAAGTTTGATATAATCTGAATATAATCGCACGGAAGAAGGAAGACTGATAGATTAAGAGATAGCCTCCGATCTGATATTTTAACCGAATCATCCAACCTTTTCAAAATTCATACGGGCGACGAACTGTATTGCCTGAGCCGAATTAACCCGTTTCTGGCCGAGGAGGTTTATTATTATTATTATTATTATTATTATTATTATTTGTTATTATCGTTGTTGTTATTATTGTTGTTGTTTGTTATTATTATTATTATTATTATTATTATTATTATTATTAATTGCAACGTTATACTCTTTCCACCTTAATATGGCCCAGATTTTCTTCTTTCTGCATCTTATTTCATGTAGCTCAGTGGCAGAGTAAAACAATACGACGGCTCTACATCCTTTCCATGGCACTTCTTCGTGACCAGCACCATATTGTAGTGTTAATCTGTTTCTACAACTCAGCACTCAAGATAGAGACATGATAACTGTAGGCCAAGTTAAAGTGAAGAGAGTATAGTAGTAAAATAGATCTTTATAGTACAGTAGATGCAGTAAAAAAAAAAAAAAGTTACATATTTAACACGTATTCTCGTCAGGTAAAAAGGCTCCCTATCACCTCTTCCTTAGCGATTTATTTTTGGACATGGCTGGTTAATTTTCTTTCGTAAGTTATTTATGCAGAGTATGGCGATATTGGAAGGATTTCTGTTACATAGGATAGGACTATAAGGCTTAATGAGCAAAATAAATCGCTTAGAAAAAGGATTTAGGGAGCTTCCTTAGCTGGCGAGCATACGAGCTTAAGACCTCCGTTCTGAAATTTAATGGGGCTTAATTAAATCGTTTCGTAATAATAATAATAATAATAATAATAATGAAGCTTCATGACCTCTTCATTACTAGAGGTCTTCCCCGAGCTGAATGAAATCAATTAGAGGTAGTAAAAATAAAGAGTGGTTATTTGAGAGGGAGAGAGAGAGAGAGAGAGAGAGAGAGAGAGAGAGAGAGAGAGATGGTCGTATTTAGACAGAAAAATTGTCACCATGAAAAAAGTTCGAAATAAGGCACAATACCAAGCAAGAAAAATTGGTCTCACACACACACACACACACACACACACACACACACACACACACACACACACACACACACACGAATACCCCGTCCAAAATTCCCGTAACATCCCTGTATTCCAGTCGGTCGGTCGGTCGGCAAGCGCTCTCCGTTCAGACCAACTTTCCATAATTCTGCGGCCCCAATCACTCAAATTTGATTAGATTCGGCCCGTAACTCAAATTTGGGAACCGTCCATATTGAATCCAGCTAAATTTATGGACTCTTTAGTTTCCCCAATTATCTATCCCTTGTTTCCCTCCAAAGTGATGTAATTTCCTCTCTCTCTCTCTCTCTCTCTCTCTCTCCGTCACCTTACCTCATCTACTTTGTCAAACTGCCCACCCCATTCTTGCCTCCTCCCCTACCCATTCATCATCATTCCTATCTTCCCCTTCCTTCCTTTTTTTTTCCATCCTTACCCCTCCCCCTACCTTCCTTCCTTCCTTCTCTTCCTGTTTACTTCATCTCTCCCTGTCTTTCTACCTTTTCGTTTCCTTTCTTGTCTTTAAGTCTTTTTTCCCTCCCACCCTATTCTTTCTTCCCATCCCTCCCTCCCTCCCTCTCTCCCCACCCTATCCTTTCTCCCCTTCCCTCCCTCCCTCCCACCCTATTCTTTCTCCCCATCCCTCCCTCTCTCCCTCCCTACTCTTTTTACCCCTCCCCCATCCATTCATCAACACCCCACCCTACATTCCCTCCCTTTTTCTAGCTCTCCCTACTCTCCCTCCCTCCCTCACTATTCTTGCATCCACCCTCACCCATCCATCATCAACCCCTACCCTCCCTACCTTCCCACCTTCTTCCTTCCTTCCATACTTCTCTTTTCTACCTCTTTTCCATCTCTGTCTTTGTTCTTTTCTTACCTCCCTCCTCTGCTTCTATCATTGTTTCCCTCCCTACTTACGTCTCTCTCTCTCTCTATCCTTTCCCTCTCTCCATCCCTCCCTCCCTCCTTTCTCTTTTTCTCCTTCCTTCCTCTCCTCCTCCATCTTCCCTCCTCCTTCACTTACCTTCCTACATCTTTCCCTCCTCCTTCCTTTCCTTTTTCCCCTCATACCGCCTTCTCTCCGTCTCTACCTCTCTCTTTACTTTCCCTTCTGCTTCCTTCCCCCCTCCTTCTTTTTTCCTCCTCGCTTCTCCTTCCCTCCTTCCTTCCCTGTATTTCCTATCCTCCCTCTTCTCTTCCTCACCTCCCTCTTCTCCTCCCCCCCTTCATAGTCTCTCCTTACCTTCATTCCTTCCGCTTTAATTACCTCTCTCTCTCTCTCTCTCTCTCTCTCTCTCTCACACACACACACACACACACACACACACACACACACACACACACACACACACACACACAATCCACCGGTGCTGTTTTGCGAGTATTTTTCTTCTTGGCGCGGGAATTCATTTGTTGTGTTGTCAGTCCGCGCTTTTTATTTATTTATTTATTCATTTATACACGTATTTATTAATTTATTTCCTTGTTTATTTTTGCGTTCCTTAACTTTTCGCCTGAACTTTCTTTTGAGGCGCAACATAAGATGAATTAACCCCTTCAGCCCGAGGACGTAACCCGTATCTAATTCTTGCT
>NC_137040.1:4262828-4280328 GCF_032717465.1 Coenobita brevimanus
TAATAATAATAATGATAATAATAACAGCCACATCATATCCAGTCGCATAGTCGAAGCAGACCAAATAATACAGAAACATGAAATCATATGCAATAATTACCTCCATAATCATTTGCGTCAACAAGTGGATATCAAAGGCGTTAAGGCAGCATAAATCGCTGAGGAGGCGTTGTTAAGAAATCTCCTAAACCAGTTGGGGTGTAGTCATAGATCTGCACTGTGTAGACAAGGGCACGTAGGAGTACTACAGGTGTGTACTGAGCTGTGTCGCCCCTTGATGTACAGTAATGGTGGGGAGGGTGTACATTGAAGGAGTACTAAAGATAAAACCCCTCTTGTGCTCTCTCTACGTGTTTATTTGTGTGTGTGTGTGTGTGTGTGTGTGTGTGTGTGTGTGTGTGTGTGTGTGTGTGTGTGTTTTATGTTTGTGTTTTTTCGTACTCTCATTATATTTAGTGCGGTTTATGTGATTATACTGGGAAGTTTATGATAGTAAAGGTGGTTAGCAGACTCTCCCTCCCTCCCTCTCTCTCTCTCTCTCTCTCTCTCTCTCTCTCTCTCTCTCTCTCTGCATATATAGCTATGTCTTAATTCTTTTGGCATATTTTTTTTACAATAGATGTCTTTACGTAACAGGAAATTTTGAGACATCAGAGGTGACGATTGAAGTAGTTTTTTTTTTCTGTGTGTGTGTGTGTGTGTGTGTGTGTAATTGTAATATATGTTTATTACTGTAACTTAAATCATGAACCAGAGAAATCTAAGCAAACCAACTTCGTGAATAAAGAGAATATTATTTTCATTGGCTCATGGGTTCAATTTTTTTTTAATGTGTATACAATGCACTTCATGTAAATTTATTATGTACGATTATGGAACCGGTATATTTAAATGAGATTATGGGTGGTTGGAGTAAGTGTTCCTTATCGTTAGCTCAGAATCTCCATATTCCTCATTATTTTTATCTCTAAGGTGGATGTGATAACCTGTTCGTAAATTCTAAGTTTGTGGTGGCAGTAAGCGTGTTTTTTTTTCTTTCTGTGTACTGTATATGTTAACGGATATGGTTTTATTACAATAGATGCAACTTTGGCACCGGTAAGTTTGAAGCACCTGAGTCGGCGGGGGTTATAAAAAGTTTGATAGATAGATAGATAGATAAATAGATAGATAGATAGAGATAGAAAGATACTAGATAGATAGATATATAATAGTTATTTTATAATCTTAACCATGTAATTTAATCTATGTTTTATACTTTTGTGTCCCTATAACAGCAGAGTTACAAATTCGTGACCTCCTACACTAAAGAAATTTCCAGATTTGTCAACAACACTCCAGGGTATTAACTTGTCTGGAGAAAATGACAATAGCCAGCACAGTATAATTGGCGTTCTGTAGGCGTAGTATCTTTCTCAAATTACCAACGAACGTATAATTATCTTCCCTTTTAGATTAAGTCCAAATTAAGGTGCACCAATCTGTTTAGCATTTAAGCCCTTCACTACGAGAGGTCTCCCTTGAAATAAATGGTCTAAAATAAGGTCAAAACATCATCGTACTGAAAGAATTAGTGGACCATGATTCGAATCCCTTAAGAAGCTGAGGAAAATTGCCAACCAGCAGGAAAAATAAAACCAACAGACTTCCCGTAGTGAAGGGGTTAAGCAAGTTATTTACATTTTCGTATGCAAAATTTATGAATAATTTTTTTTTTCTGATTTTTTTTTTTTACTTTTTTCTCTTTGACTTGTGAGGTGGATTATTAAGCTTCATATGATCGTTTCCCAAAGTCATGTGTTCGATTTTGGTTCAGTATATCTATGTTAAAGGTAATTGATTTTGTATATAATTATTTTAAGACTGATAAATGTCCTATATACTAATTTTAATGCCCCCCCCCTCCTCTACCTTCTTTCTCTTGATCTACCTCCCTTGATTATTCTATTCTCCCCATTATATCCCTCTTCCGTCTCCCCTTTATTCCCTTTCACTCCCCTGTACCCCATCTCCCTCCCCCCCTTACTCCTCTTCCCATCCCTTTGCACCCCGTCTTCCCTTTTCATCCCTTAACTCTTTCAGGCTGCTCTATTCTGGCTTCCTCCAGGCAGATCTATTTACCTAGGGGCTGATTTCCTGTCTTCTGAGGATTAAAGTCGATCTTCGTAATATTGCTTTCAACCAGGATAAAAATAAAGGAGTAAAGAGAAATTATAATTACCAGGAAACGTGTTGGCCTAAAGCGAGATTATCTGTTAGGGAAAAGGTTAATGCGCAGAATATCTAAGCTGTGTAACAAAATGATAGAGGAAAGTTATTTATGACGGCTTGATCTCTGGCTTCCTTTACTTCCGTCGGTGGATGGCTATATCTGATACTTCTTTATAAGGTCCTTTGTCTCCGGAGTTGATTGCTTTACGTTTCTCTTTATTAATAATCATTTGCCATTTTTAACTTCATAATATTAGCTAATCCAGGTAGTTTTCGATGGATTCACAGTTTGCTTCAGTAATTACTCTTCTTCCAATTTGCGTGTCATGTCAATTTTCCTGCATTAAAAACTGGTCCATTTTCTAGATTATAATATAAATAAGGGAAAAAAATTGGCTTTAGGACTAAACCTTGGGGGACTCCGCTAATTCCTTCTTGCCCATCGAAAAAATCCCCATTTATTGCTTACCGGTGCAGGTGATTTTGCTAATAACTCACCGATCCATGAACATAATTCATTCGTGAGGTGATGAACTTCTTGTTTATTTATCTTATACGGTGGACACTTTGAAAATATAGGAAGATGGCCTCTGTCGCTGTTTTCGCTTTCCAGTTATCGGATATATTAAAACACACACACACACACACACACACACACACACACACACACACACACACACACACAGAAGAAAGGCCAGTTAATTTGTAAGGACCAGCTTTAGCTACGGTTTTCATGTAGATTGTTTTATTATGCACAAGAAATAAAAGGAATGTTATCTCTAATGTTTTTTTTATTATATTTCTGAGGTTAAGCTTATCGATCAGTAATTTATGGCACGTATCTTATCGCCTCTATTACAGATAATGTATTTCGAAGTTCCCATTTACTAAGCGTTCTACATTTAGTTAACAATTCTGAACATTTTATGGGAAAAAATAAAAATAATTATCGATAGTCTTCTCACAGCACCTGGGAAAACACCTGGTCTGAGTTACATTATATACTAGGATCGATTTTCTTAAGATATTGCCACTTTATTAATCAGTAATTTATCATACCCATATTAAAAGGCGAATTGAGGGATGAGTATGTTCCACTGCTGACTTCTGAGCACAGCTAAAAGAATATATTTATCAGGTATTCTTAACAGGCGTCACTGAAATGAAAAATACAGTACAGGATTTATTTTAACCCTTGATGTAGAGAGGTTACTTGTATGCCTAAAAAAAATCGTCTGGAGGTAGCAAAATAATTCTCGTACTGGTCCTCTCTCTCTCTCTCTCTCTCTCTCTCTCTCTCTCTCTCTCTCTCTCTCAAAAACAAAAAAAATCTCCTCCTCCTCCTCCTCCTCCTCCTCCTCCTCCTCCTCCTCCTCCTCCCGACGATAGCTTCTCTCCCCCCTCTCCTCACGCACTCACTCACTTTCTTATTCAATCGCTTGTCAATATATTTCTGTTCCTTCCTCATATACCCATCCATTTGTATTTCCTTTTCTCTCTTCTCCATCCGCAGGTATCTCTTTCGGCTCCTACTGTTCCTCCTCCTTCTCCTCCTCCTCATCCTTCTCATCACCATCATCATCATCATCATCATCATCATTATCATCATCAATATTTTTCCATTCTCACTCCTCCATCTCTCCTTCCATACTCGCTTTTCCTCTTCTCCTTTCTCTCCTACTCTTCCTCTTCCTCCTCCTCCTCCTCCTCCTCACCTTCCTTCCCTTCACCTTCCGCTCTTCCCTCCCTCATTCCCCTCCCCTCCCCCCCCCCGACTCGTCCTCTTCTCTCTCTCACTCCATCTCCTCCCTCCCCATCCCTGTTTGCCTTCATCATCCTCCCTGTCTCCCTTCCCATCATTTCCTCCTCCTCTTTCTCCCTCCTTTCCCCTCCTCTCCTCCCTTTCTCACTCCCTTCGCTTCCTCTCCTCCTTCTACTCCTCACCTGCCCCTTCCCCTTCTCTACCTGCCCATTCCTCTCCTCTCCTCTCCTCTCTCTCATCCCCTCCTATTCCTCCCTCTCATTTCCCATCCCCCATTCATTCCTCCTATCCCTTGATCACATTCCTATCCTTCTTATTCTCAGACCAATCACTTCCATTCCCCTCCCTCCCGCCTTTCCTTTCTCCTCCTCCCTTGCCTTCCCGTCCTTTCCTTCCCTTCCTTTCTCTCTTCCATCCCTCCTTTCACGTCTCTTCATCCTTTCCCTTCCCCTCCTTTCTTTCCTTTCCCTTCCCATCCCTTCCCTTCTCTTCCTTTCCCTTCCCTTCCCTTCCCTTCCCTTCCATTCCCTTCCTTTCCCTTCCCTTTCCCCTTCCTTCTCTTAACTCCCTTCTCTTCCCTTCCTTCCCTTCCCTTCTCAGTCTTATCCCTTTTCTACCCAGCTTCATCTTCTCCTCCCATCCCTTCTCACAATCTCCTACCTTCCCTTCTCACCTTCTCCTCCTTCCTTCCCTTCTCACCTTTTCCACTTCCCTTCCCTTCCTCCTTCCCACTGCCAGATCTCTCCTGTGTTTGTTATCTTGTGTTAGTGTATTGTTTGTCTGGTTGTTTGCTTAGTTATTTATGCTTCATCCTCGGCCTCCATCCCTTCCATTCCCTCCTTTTCCCTCAGCCTTTCCACTTCTCCTTTTACTTCACCCTTTCCACTCCCTCCTTTTCCTTCACCCTTTCCTCTCCCTCCTTTTCCTTCACCCTTTCCTCTCCCCTCCTTTTCCTTCACCCTTTCCTCTCCCTCCTTTTCCTTCACCCTTTCCACTCCTTCCTTTTCCTGCACCCTTTCCGTCTAGATCTTTCTTTCCTCTTGTCATTCTTCTTTTCTTTTTTCCCTTTCCTTCCCCCTGTCTTCCCTCTTCCCAGTTTTTTTTTTCTTTTCTACTTTCCTTCCTTCCTTTCTTCCTGTTTTCCTCCCCCGCCGCTCCTGTTCCCCCCTCTCAATTGTCTTTCTCTCCCCTTCCATTCATCTCTTCTCTTCTCCTCATCTCTTTTCCTCCTCTTTGCTCTCTTTTCCCTCACCTGAATCTATTCTCTCTCTCTCTCTCTCTCTCTCTCTCTCTCTCTCTCTCTCTCTCTCTCTCTCTCTCTCTCTCTCTCTCTCTCTCTTCTTCCTTTCCCACATCCCTTTCATTCTCCTTTCCACTCCCTTTCCCATCCTTCACCCTCTCCATTTTTCTCTCCCACACCGATTCCTTTCCCTCTTCATCAGTCACAATTTCTCTCCTCCCTTCTCTCTTCCTTACCTACTCCCTCTCTCTCAGTTCTCTTCTCTCCCTCCTCCTCCTTTCCCTCACCTTCTTTCCATGCATTCTCCCTCTTTCGTCCTACCTCCCCACCGTTTATTCCTTCCCTCCCTCTCTTCCCATCATGTCCCACTTTCCCTTTGCTTCTCCATGCCTCCTCTCCCATCATTCCTCCCTACTCTTTATTCCTTCCTCCCTTGCTCCCTTTCCCACCCACGCCCTCCCACGCCCTCTCCTTTCTCACAGATACTCTTTCCTCCCTTCCTTTACCCCCACCTTCCTCTTCCCACATTGCCCTTTTTCCCCACTTCATCCCTCATCCTCTTTTTCCTCCCCTCTCTCTTCCGCTCCCCTATTCTCCTCCACATCCCCACCCACCCCTACCCATACCCACATTTTCCTCCCCTCCCCATACTCACATTTTGCTCTCATCCGCCTCCCCCTCCCTTCCCTACTCTCCTCCCTACATATTTTTCACCCCGACTCACACCCACATATTCCTTCCCTCCCCTTCCCTCCTTTTCTCCCCCAGCATTCTCCTCTACCTTTCCCACACACCCCTCTTCTTCTACCCCTCTCTACCATCTTCCCCTCCCCCAGCCCTCCCCTCCCCCAGCCCTCCCCTGTGCTAGATCTAGTGTTATGAATATGTTTACTAAGTTTGATCTTTTTCTCCGTGTTGCAGGGAGCAGTTCTACGACAGGTAAGAAGCACGCCACGGAACCAACACTGAAAATAAAAGAAAAATAAGAAAGGGAAAAAGAATAAGAAGAGGAAAAAAGAATGAAAAAGGAGAAAGAAGAAAAATCATCATCATCATCATCATTCTACCCGTAAATCCTACCCACAAAAGAATATGAGATGAGGCACCATAAAAAAAGCAAAAAATAAAAAATGGCAATAGAATAGAAAGAAAACAACAGTAACCAAATAAGATAAAAGAGCAGCAAATAATAACCATCAAATCATCCTTAACTTCTACCTAAAGGATGGGGTGAGGTAGGATCCTGAAACAAAAATGAGAGAGATGAAGAAATCAAAGACAGGAATAAGGAGAAATGTAAATAAAGGAGAGATGGTTTGTGTTCAAGTTTTGTTATGTTAGTTCTTTTGCATGTGCTGTTATTTTTAAGTCGCTTTCCTTTGTTGTGTTATGCCAGGAATGTTCTGCTCTCAACAAGAACACCATCAATCAAGGTTGTTCAATAAACAGTACAGAACAAAGACGGATATCGCTATTTAGTGTGTTTCATGGCCTCCTCTGTGACCTCTGTTATTTGTAGTGATCTTCCTGTGGTTAAAACTTTCCGAGTCCAAAATGCAGTGTTCCTCAATCCTTTTGCTCAGGCCCTTTCTAGTGAGCAGTGTAGAGTCAATGATTGGTACTTAAATTTGTGTCTTGATCACCTGTACGACTTAAATGTGCGTCATGATAACTTCTGTGACTTAAATATGTATCATGATCATCCCTGTGACAAATGTGCATCATGATCATCTCTGTGACTTGAATGTGTGTCATGATCATCTCTGTGACTAAATAATGCGTCATGATTGGTTTAAATGTGCGTCATGATAATCTCTGTGACTTAAATGTGCGTCATGATCACTGTGTTGTCCCTGATTAATATGTTCATGTATCCACTAAATTTGTCCAGTTGTTTGAAATTTCTCCAATGAACAGTGTAAGGTTGAATAGCGCTACTAATGTGTGCCGTAGTAACCCTTTGACTTCCTTTCATTTCATTCCAACCCCATAATTACAATTTACAAAAGGCTATTCAGATTATTGTGTCATTCAGATATGTTAAAGTGAGTAAGGTCAATTATTATTACTAAATGTGTGCCCTGATAACCTCTGTGGCCCTTAATTGGCTGTGTCCTAACCCTAATTATCCTTTTGATGTGTGAGACTTGTGCCAGGAGCAGTGTAAGGTCGATTATTGCTACCATACTTGTGACCTGGTAACCTCTATGATGTTGTCCAACTCTCCCACGCAAAAGAAAATGAAAATAATAATAATAATAATAATATAATAATTATAATAATAATAATGTAATAAAACCTATTCTGATCATTCACCCACTCAGTGACTTTATCCCCCCTCCCACCCTCCCACGCAAGTAATAATAATAATAATAATAATAATAATAATAATAACAATAATAATAATAGAAGCACTTAACCACTCTAATTTTCCACTTACTCAGCGCCTCCTGTTTTTCCTCTTGTCAATTAAAAATCAATCTTCTTGCTTCGCCTCGTCTCAGCTTTTCACACAATCTTTCCTTTTTTTTTTTCGTATTCCCGCCTTTCTCCCTGCTATATGCTCTTGTACATTAAGCTTTATCCATCCTCAGCTTCTTTCTCAGCTTATATCTGGCTGGTTACTCTGTCCACGACCTGCTTACTGTAGAGGATGATTTAGGTAAGCTTAATTTTGTCTCTCTGATTGTATCTTTGGCTGGCGTGTTTACTCTTAGGGGTAAGCTTAGTTTTTCTCTCACTCCACTACTCGGCTTAAAATTTCCGGCTGATTTTCTGTCTCTACAGCCCTGCCTACTCTTCAGGATTAGGTAAGCTTTATTTTTCACTCTGCTTCACCCTCGTCTAAGCTTTCTCACTGGTATTTGCCACCTGGTTTAAAATAATACCGCAAGTCATACCACTCTTGTTACCTCATAATATTCTAATTCTTACGTCACGTTTAATGTAGTCTCTCATATTTTCCTCGTACATTTATACTAACATATTTCACACTGCCACACAACACACTTTCATACCGAACATTATCACGCGCTCATCCTCACACCTCACACTGCCACACCTCACACTGTCACACCTGTCACACCTCACTGTCATACCTCACACTGCCACATCTCACACTCTCACACCTAACATTGTCACACCTCACAGTGCCACACCTCACACTGTCACACCTGTCACACCTCACTGTCATACCTCACACTGCCACATCTCACACTCTCACACCTAACATTGTCACACCTCACACTGCCATACCTCACACTGCCACATCTCACACTGCCACATCTCACATTGTCACACCTCACACTCCCACACCTCACACTGTCACACCTGTCACACCTCACTGCCACACCTCACACTGCCACACCTCACACTGCCACACCTCACACTGCCACACCTCTTATTGGTATATCTCAACATCTACCTTGTCCTGAACCCTAATATTTGACTCACTGTTCTCAAAATCGAATCCCTTCCTTCTTGCCTTATCCTCAGCCCTTCCACCAAGTCTGGTCTGAATTTGATTAAAGCTGTTTAAGTCAACCCTTTACATACGTCTATCACTGATCTCTCTCAAACACCACACTTACACAACCACATCTCACACTGCCATAACTCACACACACACACACACACACACACACACACACACACACACACACACACACACACACACACACACACACACACACACACACACACACACACACACACACACACACACACACACACACATAATCTCATTCACCTCCATAATTCACATACCCACATACCTTATTTCAACCTGGTCTCTCTCTCTCTCTCTCTCTCTCTCTCTCTCTCTCTCTCTCTCTCTCTCTCTCTCTCTCTCTCTCTCTCACACACACACACACACACACACACACACACACACACACACACACACACACACACACACACACACACACACTGAGCACCCCTACCGCGTTATCACTCTCCATCCCCTGCCTCATCAACCCAATCTCACCTTAATTCCCCTTCCCTCTATCCTCTAATTATTATTCCCATCACATTCCCTTACTCTGTTTCTGCTTTACTACCCCATTTTCTTTCCATCTTTCATCATCATCATCATCATCATCATCTTCTTCTTCTTCTTCTTCTTCTTCTCATTTTCCTCTCTTTTCTTTTACCATTCCTTCTCTTCCCATCTTTCTTCCTCTTCTCCTTCATCATTTTCTCTTTCTGTCTTCTTCCTTTAATTTATTCCTGGTTCCTTACCCTCCCCTTTTCTTTCTTTTCATCCTCTTCTTCCTTCATCATCCTTTTTCTTCCATTTTCCGTTTCGTCTTCCTTTGTTTTGTTTCTTTTTAACGTAATTTTCTTCCCCCTATCTTTCTCACTTCTTTGCCATAATTTTCCTCTTAGTCTTTTCTTTTCCTCCCTTGTTTGTCCTCTCTCTCCATCTTTCCTTATTTTCCCCATTGTTCTGCTTTTCCCTATGATTTCTTTCCTTACCATTTTCCCTTCCTTTGTTTCACATCATCTGTTTCACATTTTCCTGCATTTTTTTTACTTTTTTCATTTTTTTCCTACATTTTTCCGTTTATTGAACTTAAATTCCCACCCTCATCTTTTTTTTCTTAGTCTTTTTTTTCATTTTCTTCTTTTCTTTACTACCTTCCTTGTTTTTCATCTTTTTCTCTTTCTTTAATTTATTTTTTTCTTATTATTTCTTTTCTTTCGTTCTCTTTGGTTTATTTTCCTCGATTTCTTGTTATTATCATATCGTTTTCGTCCGCATCGTCTCTCTCTCTCTCTCTCTCTCTCTCTCTCTCTCTCTCTCTCTCTCTCTCTCTCTCTCTCTCTCTCTCTCTCTCTCTCATCTTCCACCTTCATAAATCACTCACCCACGCACCTTACCATCTTCACTACATTCTCTCTCTCTCTCTCTCTCTCTCTCTCTCATCTTCCACCTTCATAAATCACTCACCCACGCACCTTACCATCTTCACTACATTCTCTCTCTCTCTCTCTCTCTCTCCTTTCCCTCTCCATACTTCCCCCTCTCCCTTCCCATTTACCCCTATCATTTTTCCTCCTCTTTTGCCTTCCTCTTTCCTCCCCTCTTTAATTTTCCCTCTGTCTTCTCTCTTCCTCTATCTCTCCCTTTTCTTTCTCCTTGCTGCCTTCCCCTTCCTCCCCTACCCATTTATCTTCCCATTTTTCTCCCCATTCATTTTTCCTTCCCTTCATTATCCTTTTATTTCCTATTTTCCTTCCCCCTCCACTTTCCCTTCCCCTCCCATACCCCATTTTTTCCTTCTTTTCCCCTTTCCTCCCTTACCCATTTGCTTTTCCATTTCACCCCCCCTCCTCCACTTTTCTCCTCTCTCCCTCCCCCTCTTTCCCTCCATACTTTATCCTTCTCCTCCTCTTTCTTCCCTTCTCCTTCTTCCTTCCTGTTTCCTTTTTCATTCCCCTTCACTCTTCCCCTTTCCCCTCATTTTCTTCCATTTCCTCTTCTCCTTTTCTGTTTACTCCTTATCTTTTCCTTCACTTCTTCCTTTTCCCTCCTTTATTTTCCCCATTTTCCTTCCTATCTCAGTTCTCCCCTTCCTCTTTTCTTCCTTCCTCTCTCCTTCCCTCCCCCCCTCCTGTTTCTGTTTCCTTGCATTCTTCTTCCTTTTTTTCCTCTCCTTTCCTTCTTCTTTTACCTGCCTTATACCTCTTCCTTTCTTCAGCCTTTGACTCTCTTTTCTGTCACTTTCTTTCTCCTCCTTCCTTCTTCCTCCTGCCTTCTTCCTCCTGCCTTCTTCCTTCCTTTGTCTTCTCCTCCTTCCCTTCCTCCACCTTTCTCGATCTTTCTTCCCATTTTATATCTCCTTCTTTTAACTTTCTCTCTCTTCCTTCCTTTCTCGTTCTTTCTCCTTCTTCCTTTCACTTTCTTTTTCCTCCTCCTTTCTTCTCTCTTCCTTCATTTTTTTCTTCGTCTTCTCCTTCTTCCCTCTCTCTGCATTTTTCCTCTTTCCTTTCACTTTCTTTTTCTTCCTTCCTTCCTTCTTCCTTTCTCGGTCCTCCCTTCCTTCCTTTACTCTCCTCTCCTTTCCCCATTTGCCTTTCCTCCTCCCACTCTCTGTTTTCTTCCTCCTCCTCCTCCCCCTTCCCCTACCAAGTCCTCTCTCCTCCCCTTCTCCTTTCCTCTCCTTCTCCCCTCCTAGCAGCAGACACCCTCTCTTTTACTCCTTTCTTTCCTCTTTCCCCTCCCTCCCTAACTGACTCCCTCTCCCTCTTTTTTCTCTCTTCATCCCTGACTACATCTCTCATTCCCTCCCTTAGCCTCTCCTTTTCTCTTCATCCTTCCTCTCACTCCTCATCTCTTCCTGCCCCTCTCAAGGCTCAGTCTTTCCCATTTCTTACCTTTCTTTTTCAATCCTTCCCACTCCCTCCCTATCTTTTTCTTAACTTCCCCTCTCTCTCTCTCTCTCTCTCTCTCTCTCTCTCTCTCTCTCTCTCTCTCTCTCTCTCTCTCTCTCTCTCTCTCTCTCTTTCTCTCTCTCTCTCTCTCTAATACATGGATAGACAGATAGATAGATAATACGTTATATATCCATTTATCTAACCTTCTTTCCATCCCTACTTCCTTACCGCTCTCCCTCTCTCCCAGACCACCAACAAGATTTCCAACCCCCAGTTTCTCATTACTAACTTCTTACAGCCACCCCAGAAAAACTTTCCCCACGAACCCTCTCGATTAACGTCTACACCAACACAAAGAATTAGATGAAGACTTGGGGGCGGACAATATGAGACGCCATCTATTGAGGAAAGTTTGCATATTACCCTTACTCTTCTCCTTCTTCTTTGGCCAGGTCTCTGTTTTTGTGGAGGGAGACTGAAATTATGCCTTCGGGGTCGACTTAAGTTTTTTTTTTTAACTTTTCTTACTCGTTTGATGGGTTTATTCCGCTTGGGTGATCAGTGGTTTGTTTGTGCTGTCGTAGGAGATTCATCATCATCATCATCATCATTGTCGTCGTCGTCGTCTGCGAGTAAACATTATCACTATCATCATCGCAAGAGGGAGTTATGTGTTTAGGTCTGTTGGTTTGGTTCCCTGTCTGTTAACAGTATTATCGAGAAATTATTTAATTGATTTCCACCAAATTTAGCCTAAATGATTGAAGACTATCAGAGGAACAGGTGAGTAAATTATGGTTGAGGAAGTTCATAGGTCCTAGATCAAGGGTAAGGTCAACTCGAACGTTATCCACCCGATTTTGACCATACGTGGTAGAAGGGTTGAGGGACAGGAAAAAATTAAGTGATTCAGTTTTGAAAATGATAGGTCAGAGGTCAAAGCCAAATGGAAATATCATAGGTAGCCCCCTTAATTCATTCGTACTTTTGATTCGGACTGAACCAAACTTGGTGAAAAGATTTAAGGTTAGCGTAGGATAAGTTATTCTATTTTCAGAATGTTAGGTCAGTTGTAAACACTCCAGAATTAATTTGAACCATACTTGGTGGATGGGTTGAGGGTTAGGTAAGGATGAAGTACTTTTCTTAGGAGAGTAGCATGTCAAAGGTCAAAGTTACAGGCCAGGGTAAAGGATTTGGCGTTAGACCGGTTGTGCGGGGCAGGTGTTGCAATCTGTGGGTGTTCCTTGTTTTATTAGAATTACCCTCAGACGATTATATTCAGTTGCAAGAAAACCCCAGGTGTGAGTGGATCATAAATATATTTCTCTAGCTTACATAAACAGCAGAGCAACAAAACTTTCCCAGCCAGTCCACATAAATCACAATTTCCAAACACGTATACAACAACAACAACAACAACAACAACAACAACTGTGCCATGTTTTGATACCGCCAAATGTAGACAAACTACCCCTTGTATAAACCCGCTAATGCGCTTATCGTTAAAAAAAAAAAAAAAAAAAAAGGAAAAAAGCAAGCTAAATATTCGGCGAGCGGGGAGAGAGGAAAAAAAACTAGGTGGAAACTTTTCGTATAAACTTCTGATATGAGGCTGCGAGGAAAAAATATATATATAAAAAAAGAGGTGTTTGGATTAAAGTGGGTTAAATATGAGTGTGCCTGTGTTTGTTTTGTTGTGAGTGTGGGTAGATTTGGGGTAGAGGATTTGCTTTACCGCCCCCCCCTCTCTCTCTCTCTCTCTCTTAGTAGTAGTAGCAGCAGCAGTAGTAGTATTAGCAGACCTATCGTTTGTACAGTTATAGTCATCTTCATTCAATCGCTACTCCTGCCTCATATGATTGTTTTATCCGAACTAAACCCAGACGACTTTATTCATCAGATACAAATGGATGCAGTTAGGTCCGTTTCATTCCATTACATTGATTCACGTTAATTCAGATCGGTTCAGATTAGGCATCTATGTGCATCTGTCAAATGGAAAGCATTCAAAGTGAGCATACAATAAATATTACGATTTTCTGCTGTAGTTCCTCTCTCCTACCAGACGAATATTTTTACGGCTTCAGATAGTCAATTAATTCTACGGTCATTGTCTGCCCTGTATCATATTCTCTTGTACCTCCGCCAACGCCAATATTTTTTAATTTAATTATTCCTGCATTCGAATCCGGGTCCACCTCAAAATATCAATTCCTCCTTGATTCACTGCCCACCTATTGACCAGATGTCACTGAAATCTGATAATAACTTTTGAGATATCTTGTACACAGACATACAAACAGGAAATGGTGAATATATAGCCTCCGTCCCCCTTCGCTGGCGGAGGTAAAAATCAGCCCATTTAGTCCAGTGGTTTTTGTCGATGTGGCGATTGAGGTCGTCTGGTCTGAGTGGGGTGAGCGGAGATGAGTGGATGGGAAGTGCTGGGATGATTGAATTACAGACAGACAGATATAGATAGATAGATAGAGAGTTAGGTAGGTAGGTAGGTGGATAGGTAGATTAGTTGGTAGGTAGATAGATGGATAGACCAACAGACAGACAGATAGACGAACACACAGACAAACAGGCATAGATAGATACGGCAGCTAGACAGACAGACAGACAAAAACAACCAACAGGCTCTGCACATATTTAGCCACGACGCAATAACAACAAGTACCGTTTTGCAAACACATTTAAGCCACCACGCCAGCTCACTCAGTTCAAGCATTATCCTCAACAATACTCGCAACGTTTTCCTACTTTGCCTACTTTGCACATTATTTTTGGTTTTCCTTAGACTATATTCTTAGGCTTGAGAGAAACCTAGGACACTGGAAATATTTAGCGTGATCTTGAGTTGCTGTTATCGTTATTCTTGCTATTATTATTATTATTATTATTATTATTATTATTATTATTGTTATTATTATTATCATTAGTTACTATTATTATTATTGTTGTTGTTGTTGTTGTTGTTGACGTAGGTTTATCTGAACGTGAACCTGGTGGACTGCAGGCTCAATCTACCCCTTGCCCTGCAGTCCACCCTTTTCCTCTCCGAGGATAGGGAGGGAGTTGAGGGACGTTTGATTAACGGGGCACCGAACACACAGTTGTATCAGTGCCACCATGGGAAGGCTTCCCCCTCCTGCACCATTATCACGAGTAGACTTTTTGAGAATAAAGAATTTCATATCCACCTCCCACCACACCTACCACACCCACCACACCCACCACACCTACCACGCCCACCACACCCACCACACCTGCCACGCCCACCACACCCACCACACCTGCCACGCCCACCACACCCACCACACCTGCCACGCCCACCACACCCACCACACCTGCCACGCCCACCACACCCACCACACCTGCCACGCCCACCACACCCACCACACCTGCCACGCCCACCACACCCACCACAACCACACCCACCACACCTACCACACCCACCACACCTACCACAACCTCCACACTAATCACAATCCCGGGCAGCTTCTGGCTTGATCCCTCCCAAGCTCTCTCGCCCTCATGCTCCTCCTGTTCCTCTTGTTTCTCTTTTTTTCTGTTTTTTTTTTCTCTTGTTCCTGTCGTTTCTCCTGTTTACAGGTATGTGTTTTTTGTTTTTTCCTCCTGTTCCTCTTGTTTCTCCTGTTTGTTTTCTGTTTTTCCTCTTGCTCCTGTTGTTTCTCCTATTTATTTGTTTTTTTCTCCTGTTCCTCTTGTTTCTCCTGTTTGTTTTTCTCTGTTTTTTTTTCTCCTGTTCCTGTTGTGTCCTTAATTTTTTTCTGTTGCTTTTTTCCAGTTTTTCCTGTTTGTTGTTTCAATTGTTTTTCCTCACTTTGCTGATGAAGGAAAATTGTTGGTACCGTTTATTGAGGCTGTCGTGGTTTATTGTGGTGGTGGTTGTGGTGGTGATTGTGGTACGTGGTTGTAGTTGTGGTGGTAATTGCTGGGCTTATGACTGTGGACTTGTGGTAGTTTGTGGTGCTGGTTGTGGTTGGGTGTGGTAGCTGGTTGTGGTTGTGGTGGTGATTGTTGCCGTTGTGATGGTTGTGGTAGGTGGTTGTAGCTGTGGTGGTGATTATTCAGGTTATTGTGGTGAGTTAGGGTTGTGATGATGGTTGTTATGGTGACTGTGGTAGGTGGTTGTGATTGTGGTGGTAATTTTGAGTTGAGGTAATTCTTGTCTTTGTGGTGGTGGTGGTGGTGGTGGTGGTATAGGATGCTGGGGTATAGATATTGTGGTTGTGGTGGTGATTGTGGTATAGTGTTGTGGTATAGATATAGTGGTTGTGGTGGTTGTTGTGTGGTTGTCTGGTCGAGGCTGATGTGAAGTATTTGCAGTGGTTGTGGTAGTTGTATGTAGTTGCAGTGGAGTGACTGTGGTGATTGTGGTGATTGCGATTGTTACTGTGGTAGTCGTAGTGAAAATGGTGCAGGTGGTGATTTTTGTGGTTGTGGAGAAAGAGAGAGAGAGAGAGAGAGAGAGAGAGAGAGAGAGAATCGATGACAGTGTGGTAATCGTGGTTGTGAGAGTAAAATGGTTGCGATGATTATTGTGGTTGTAGTCAGCGAGGAGGTTGTGGTACTGGGTGTGGTATAAGCTGTGGTAGTGGTTGTAATAAAAATGGCTGTGGTAGTAACTGAGGAAATGGTAGTGGTTCTGATAGTTGTGGTTGTGGTAGTCGTGGCAGTGGTTGTGGTAGTTGCGGTTTTTGGTTTGACATTTGTGGTAGAAGCATTTTAGTTGTAATGGTTGTGGTTGTGACAGAGAGGAAGTGATGTAGTAGTAGTAGTAATAGTAGTAGTAGTAGTAGTAGTTGTTGTTGTTGTAGTAGTAATAGTAGCAGTAGTAGTAGTAGTTATTGTTGTTGTTGTTGATGTTGTTGTTGTAGCAGTAGCAGCAGCAGCAGCAGCAGCAGTTATAGTAGTAGTAATAGTTGTTGTTGTTGTAGCAGTAGCGGTAGTAACATTAATGGTAATAGTAGCAGCAGCAGCAGTATTAGTAGTAGTAGTAGTAGCTGTGGTAGTAGTTGTAGTAGTAGTAGCATAATTGTAGTAGTTGTGGTCGTGGGGTGTGATCGTAGTTGAGATAACAGAAGAAACAATAATCAACTACGGTGCTATTTTTCGTTCATTTTTCCAAGCATCTTCTCATCTTTCCTTCCTCCATCATTTTCTTCCCTTTTGTTAATTTTGGTCAACTCGAAAATTAAAGAAAAATGTCGAAAGAAAGAGAAAAAAAATATCGGAGGAATCTGGCTAAGTTTTGATAAGTTTGAGTTTTTGTGGGTGAGAGAGAGAGAGAGAGAGAGAGAGAGAGAGAGAGAGATGAAGGGGGATTGAAAAAGAGAAGAGAATATATGAAATGAGAAGGAAATGCATGAGAGGAAGAAGATGAAAAACCAAGAACAAGGAGAGAGAGAGAGAGAGAGAGAGAGAATTAATAGCCTGTCTCATTTTAAGCTGCTTGATTTCTCTCCCTTTTAGTGAAGCTGTCTGCTGGAAATTTAATATGAGAGAGAGAAAGAGGGAGGGAGAGGGGGGGAGGGGAAGAGAATAATGGAGAGGGGTCTGTGCTGCATGGAGACAAAGAGAGAGAGAGAGAAAGAAAGAAAGAGAGAAAGAAAGAAAGAGAGAATTCAATTGCAGTGTCTTGCCCTTTCTTTACAAGGCGTCTCTCTAAGAAGAACATACTTTGGTTATAAGATGAATTAAATGTAAAAAAAAAAAATAGTCATACTTGTGATTAAAAAAATGCGTGTGTGTGTGCGTGTGTGCGTGCGTGTGTGTGTGTGTGTGTGTGTGTGTGTGTGTGGACCGATCCATATAAATTTCCACTTTTCATCTAATTATTTTTTTGGGGAATATTTTGTCCACATTTTATATTTTTC